>NW_025745736.1:67500-157500 GCF_021184085.1 Oncorhynchus gorbuscha | reverse complement strand
AGTGTTGTAGTGTTGTAGTGTTGTAACACTATGTGTTGTAGTGTTGTAGTGTTGTAGTGTTGTAGTGTTGTAGTGACTAGACCAGTCTGGATAACACTGTGGGGTAGTGTTGTAGTGTTGTAGTGTTGTAGTGTTGTAGTGTTGTAGTGTTGTAGTGACTAGACCAGTCTGGATAACACTGTGGGGTAGTGTTGTAGTGTTGTAGTGTTGTAGTGTTGTAGTGTTGTAGTGTTGTAGTGTTGTAGTGTTGTAGTGACTAGACCAGTCTGGATAACACTGTGGGG
Organism: Oncorhynchus gorbuscha; assembly: GCF_021184085.1. Lineage (NCBI taxonomy): Eukaryota > Metazoa > Chordata > Actinopteri > Salmoniformes > Salmonidae > Oncorhynchus > Oncorhynchus gorbuscha. The sequence goes on along the minus strand of NW_025745736.1, from coordinate 157,216 downwards.
TAGTAGTGTTGTAGTGTTGTAGTGTTGTAGTGTTGTAGTGTTGTAGTGTTGTAGTGTAGTGACTAGACCAGTCTGGATAACACTGTGGGGTAGTGTTGTAGTGTTGTAGTGTTGTGGTGATGTGTTGTAGTGTTGTAGTGTTGTAGTGTTGTAGTGTTGTAGTGACTAGACCAGTCTGGTAGGACCTCCCACACAGACTGACTATCAGGTCATTCTATCTTTCCTCCCACTAGGCTACAGTCAAAGAACTCAGTCAAAGGCACAATCTGCAAGACTTCCTGCTCTGCAACGTTTGTTTGAATTAGGGATATGACCTTTTCCCATATCCTTAGTCCACTTATCCTTACCTCTGTCTGTGAATGTGTCAGTGGCTATTAGATCTACGTTTCCTCGGTGACCGTCCCTCAACTTTCCAAAGTGTCAAACATTAGAATTGACAGACTGTGCCTTTAATTTTTACCAGATTGTAAACATGAATAAAGACTATTGTTCTGCTGGATCCTCCAGTGTTGTTTACCCTGATGTATAGACCAAGTATTCCAGGGGAAAATATGCCTACATCCAAAAAAAAATAACATATTTGTAGAAAAATGTTGAATTTCCAGGTTCTTGAGGCGTATTTCGATTTAAAATATCTTGTTTATTAGTTTGTAATTAGCTTGGAAAACATCAAAAGCGGCCGTAGATACACAACGCTATACAGCCCGCAGTTGTGTGTAATACACACGCTTCTAGCTGTTATGTAAATGGAGACTGGGTGTGAACACACAAACAAACATTTGTAGATGCTTTTTCTGTAAACACATTAATTTAAATCCCATTACTTAATTAATGAGCATTACAACAAAACAAAACAAAAATACACTTTCTCTATGAAAGAGAAGAAAGATTTGTGAACTAGATATTGAAAACAAGAAGGCCTCTCTATGACCTTCCATAGAAGACCATTGGACTTCCTATCCTGAGCAAGAACAACCTTTAGAGTCCAGAAGGCCTCTCTATGACCTTCCATAGAAGACCATTGGACTTCCTATCCTGAGCAAGAACAACCTTTAGAGTCCAGAAGGCCTCTCTATGACCTTCCATAGAAGACCATTGGACTTCCTATCCTGAGCAAGAACAACCTTTAGAGTCCAGAAGGCCTCTCTATGACCTTCCATAGAAGACCATTGGACTTCCTATCCTGAGCAAGAACAACCTTTAGAGTCCAGAAGGCCTCTCTATGACCTTCCATAGACGACCATTGGACTTCCTATCCTGAGCAAGAACAACCTTTAGAGTCCAGAAGGCCTCTCTATGACCTTCCATAGACGACCATTGGACTTCCTATCCTGAGCAAGAACAACCTTTAGAACCTCTCTATGACCTTCCATAGAGTTGGACTTCCTATCCTGAGCAAGAACAGCCTCTAGAGTCCAGCAAGGCCTCGGAAACGTCTCCAGAGAAATTTATAAACAGTTCATTCTCAATCTCTCAACTTCAGGACACACAGGTCGGGCCACCAGGAAATACCCTCAACATCACCCCTTCATTACCAAGATCTGTCTGGTTATCTCAATCTCTCAACTTCAGGACACACAGGTCGGGCCACCAGGAAATACCCTCAACATCACCCCTCCATTACCAAGATCTGTCTGGTTATCTCAATCTCCATCTCCATCTCCATCCTCAGTATAATGACTCCTCTCTACCATGATCTCTGTCTGGTCATCTCCCTGTTTTGACTCCCCTCCTTCCTTCCCACCCTCATCTCCCTGTTTTGACTCCCCTCCTTCCTTCCCACCCTCATCTCCCTGTTTTGACTCCCCTCCTTCCCTCATCTCCCTGTTTTGACTCAACTCATTCCCTCCCTCTCTCATCTCCCTGTTTTGACTCCCCTCCTTCCCTCATCTCCCTGCTTTGACTCCCCTCCTTCCCTCCCTCTCTCATCTCCCTGTTTTGACTCCCCTCATTCCCTCATCCCCCTGTTTTGACTCCCCTCCCTGCCTCACATCCTCCCTGTTTTGACTCCCCTCCTTCCCTCATCTCCCTGTTTTGACTCCCCTCATTCCCTCTCTCATCTCCCTGTTTTGACTCCCCTCCTTCCCTCTCTCATCTCCCTGTTTTGACTCCCCTCCTACCCTCCCTCATCTCCCTGTTTTGACTCCCCTCCTCCCTCCCTCATCTCCCTGTTTTGACTCCCCTCTTTTCCTCCCTCCCTGTTTTGACTCCCCTCCTTCCCTCCCTCATCTCCCTGTTTTGACTCCCCTCCTTCCCTCTCTCATCTCCCTGTTTTGACTCCCCTCCCTGCCTCACATCCTCCCTGTTTTGACTCCTCTCCTTCCCTCCCTCTCGCATCTCCCTGTTTTGACTCCCCTCCATCCCTCCCTCTCTAATCTCCCTATTTTGACTCCCCTCCTTCCCTCTCTCATCTCCCTGTTTTGACTCCCCTCCCTCTCTCATCTCCCTGTTTTGACTCCCCTCCCTGCCTCACATCCTCCCTGTTTTGACTCCCCTCCCTGCCTCCCTCTCTCATCTCCCTGTTTTGACTCCTCTCCCTGCCTCCCTCTCTCATCTCCCTGTTTTGACTCCCCTCCTTCCCTCTCTCATCTCCTTGTTTTGACTCCCCTCCTTCCCTCTCTCATCTCCCTGTTTTGACTCCCCTCCCTGCCTCCCTCTCTCATCTCCCTGTTTTGACTCCCCTCCTTCCCTCTCTCATCCTCCCTGTTTTGACTCCCCTCCCTGCCTCCCTCTCTCATCTCCCTGTTTTGACTCCCCTCCTTCCTCCCTCTCTCATCTCCCTGTTTTGACTCCCCTCCCTGCCTCCCTCTCTCATCTCCCTGTTTTGACTCCCTCCTTCCCTCTCTCATCCTCCCTGTTTTGACTCCCCTCCCTGCCTCTCTCATCTCCCTGTTTTGACTCCCCTCCCTCCCTCTCTCATCTCCCTGTTTTGACTCCCCTCCCTGCCTCCCTCTCTCATCTCCCTGGTTTGACTCCCCTCCCTCTCTCATCTCCCTGTTTTGACTCCCCTGCCTCCCTCTCTCATCTCCCTGTTTTGACTCCCCTCCCTCTCTCATCTACCTGTTTTGACTCCCCTCCCTACATCCCTGCCTCACATCCTCCCTGTTTTGACTCCTCTCCTTCCCTCCCTCTCTCATCTCCCTGTTTTGACTCCCCTCCCTCCCTCCCTCTCCCTGTTTTGACTCCCCTCCCTCCCTCCTCCCTGTTTTGACTCCCCTCCCTCTCTCATCTCCCTGTTTTGACTCCCCTCCCTGCCTCCCTCTCTCATCTCCCTGTTTTGACTCCCCTCCCTGCCTCCCTCTCTCATCTCCCTGTTTTGACTCCCCTCCCTCTCTCATCTCCCTGTTTTGACTCCCCTCCCTGCCTCCCTCCCTCATCCCCCTGTTTTGACTCCCCTCCCTGCCTCTCATCTCCCTGTTTTGACTCCCCTCCCTGCCTCCCTCTCTCATCTCCCTGTTTTGACTCCCCTCCCTGCCTCCCTCTCTCATCTCCCTGTTTTGACTCCCCTCCCTGCCTCACATCCTCCCCGCCCGCCTGCCACATCAGTGGGTTGAATTTATGACATCGTTAGCAGGAAGTATTAGTTCTGTTAGGACAGAGAGTAACTTCTCCTTCTTTCCGTTTTAGTGTCCCTTTAAAGAGGCTGTATTTAACCCTGTAGTACCAGTCACTGAGGAAGTCTACCTTCCTCTTCTACCTGAGCTGTGGAACTATAAGGTGTATGATACCACCACTGATAGGTCAGCATTGATACCAATCCAAATCAGAAAGACAAATCTTAGTATACATTAAAAAATATATATATATATCTGTTATGAAAAGGACTGGTCTAAATGAAAGAGCCAATTAATTTTTTTATTTTTATTCTCGTCTCTCCAATAATTTCCATGTAGGGTTTTAGGGGAGGTTGAGATGTCTGTGTGCTGCCGGTGTGGCCATGTGGTCTCCTCACTCTTTCCCCAGGCTGCGCTCATTAAACTGGAGGAGAGGGATAAGAAACCATTAAAGATTAAAGAGGTGGGTTTAGTTTATTGTTCTCAAACAGCATCTGTCAGACTCCTTAGTGATTTGGAGCTCCTCTCCTCCCCCTATGTTGTTCTACTGGACGATGCTGGGCCAAATGTGCGCCGCCACATGGGTCTCCCCGTCGCGGCCGGCTGCGACAGAGCCTGGAGTCGGACCCAGAACCGCCAGTGGCACAGCTAGCACTGAGACCACTGGACCGCTCGGGACGCTGTAAACATTTACTACCTTTTAATGGGACGTGAACACAACCTCTCGTGATGTTTTCTTCTGATTTGTCAAACAAATCACTTCAAAAAAAAAAGTAAGTTACCTTCGCACATTCATGCAGAATAATTCCAGCATCCGAACAGTGCACTGTGCACCCGCCAACTCTCCTTGAATTCGCAGGTGGGTGAAACAATCTCACCAGGAGAAAGCATCCGAGCGAGTGAAACAGCGCCCCCTCTGTCTTACTATGGGTAACCCATGTATCTGATGCTGTCTGGCCAAAAAGAGCATGACATGCTGTACATGTCTGTCTCCACGGCGATGGCAGTATCATCAGCAGCACCTGTCTTTTTAACTGAAGTCATTTTTGGGGGGTTCAAGTTCGAGCCTAATTTCTGCATCTGCCCAACTCTGAAAGAGCCTAATTTCATCTTCTGCCCAACTCTGAAAGAGCCTAATTTCATCTTCTGCCCAACTCTGAAAGAGCCTAATTTCATCTTCTGCCCAACTCTGAAAGAGCCTAATTTCATCTTCTGCCCAACTCTGAAAGAGCCTAATTTCATCTTCTGCCCAACTCTGAAAGAGCCTAATTTCTGCATCTGCCCAACTCTGAAAGAGCCTAATTTCTGCATCTGCCCAACTCTGAAAGAGCCTAATTTCATCTTCTGCCCAACTCTGAAAGAGCCTAATTTCTGCATCTGCCCAACTCTGAAAGAGCCTAATTTCTGCATCTGCCCAACTCTGAAAGAGCCTAATTTCATCTTCTGCCCAACTCTGAAAGAGCCTAATTTCATCTTCTGCCCAACTCTGAAAGAGCCTAATTTCAGCTTCTGCCCAACTCTGAAAGAGCCTAATTTCATCTTCTGCCCAACTCTGAAAGAGCCTAATTTCATCTTCTGCCCAACTCTGAAAGAGCCTAATTTCTGCATCTGCCCAACTCTGAAAGAGTCTAATTTCATCTTCTGCCCAACTCTGAAAGAGCCTAATTTCATCTTCTGCCCAACTCTGAAAGAGCCTAATTTCTGCATCTGCCCAACTCTGAAAGAGCCTAATTTCTGCATCTGCCCAACTCTGAAAGAGCCTAATTTCTGCATCTGCCCAACTCTGAAAGAGCCTAATTTCATCTTCTGCCCAACTCTGAAAGAGCCTAATTTCATCTTCTGCCCAACTCTGAAAGAGCCTAATTTCATCTTCTGCCCAACTCTGAAAGAGCCTAATTTCATCTTCTGCCCAACTCTGAAAGAGCCTAATTTCATCTTCTGCCCAACTCTGAAAGAGCCTAATTTCTGCATCTGCCCAACTCTGAAAGAGCCTAATTTCATCTTCTGCCCAACTCTGAAAGAGCCTAATTTCATCTTCTGCCCAACTCTGAAAGAGCATAATTTCTGCATCTGCCCAACTCTGAAAGAGCCTAATTTCATCTTCTGCCCAACTCTGAAAAAGCCTAATTTCATCTTCTGCCCAACTCTGAAAGAGCCTAATTTCATCTTCTGCCCAACTCTGAAAGAGCCTAATTTCTGCATCTGCCCAACTCTGAAAGAGCCTAATTTCTGCATCTGCCCAACTCTGAAAGAGCCTAATTTCATCATCTGCCCAACTCTGAAAGAGCCTAATTTCTGCATCTGCCCAACTCTGAAATAGCCTAATTTCATCTTCTGCCCAACTCTGAAAGAGCCTAATTTCATCTTCTGCCCAACTCTGAAAGAGCCTAATTTCATCTTCTGCCCAACTCTGAAATAGCCTAATTTCATCTTCTGCCCAACTCTGAAAGAGCCTAATTTCTGCATCTGCCCAACTTTGAAAGAGCCTAATTTCTGCATCTGCCCAACTCTGAAAGAGCCTAATTTCTGCATCTGCCCAACTCTGAAAGAGCCTAATTTCATCATCTGCCCAACTCTGAAAGAGCCTAATTTCTGCATCTGCCCAACTCTGAAATAGCCTAATTTCATCTTCTGCCCAACTCTGAAAGAGCCTAATTTCATCTTCTGCCCAACTCTGAAAGAGCCTAATTTCATCTTCTGCCCAACTCTGAAATAGCCTAATTTCATCTTCTGCCCAACTCTGAAAGAGCCTAATTTCTGCATCTGCCCAACTCTGAAAGAGCCTAATTTCTGCATCTGCCCAACTCTGAAAGAGCCTAATTTCTGCATCTGCCCAACTCTGAAATAGCCTAATTTCTGCATCTGCCCAACTCTGAAAGAGCCTAATTTCATCTTCTGCCCAACTCTGAAAGAGCCTAATTTCTGCATCTGCCCAACTCTGAAAGAGCCTAATTTCTGCATCTGCCCAACTCTAAAAGAGCCTAATTTCTGCATCTGCCCAACTCTGAAAGAGCCTAATTTCTGCATCTGCCAAACTCTGAAAGAGCCTAATTTTTGCATCTGCCCAACTCTGAAAGAGCCTAATTTCATCTTCTGCCCAACTCTGAAAGAGCCTAATTTCATCTTCTGCCCAACTCTGAAAGAGCATAATTTCTGCATCTGCCCAACTCTGAAAGAGCCTAATTTCATCTTCTGCCCAACTCTGAAAAAGCCTAATTTCATCTTCTGCCCAACTCTGAAAGAGCCTAATTTCATCTTCTGCCCAACTCTGAAAGAGCCTAATTTCTGCATCTGCCCAACTCTGAAAGAGCCTAATTTCTGCATCTGCCCAACTCTGAAAGAGCCTAATTTCATCATCTGCCCAACTCTGAAAGAGCCTAATTTCTGCATCTGCCCAACTCTGAAATAGCCTAATTTCTCTTCTGCCCAACTCTGAAAGAGCCTAATTTCATCTTCTGCCCAACTCTGAAAGAGCCTAATTTCATCTTCTGCCCAACTCTGAAATAGCCTAATTTCATCTTCTGCCCAACTCTGAAAGAGCCTAATTTCTGCATCTGCCCAACTCTGAAAGAGCCTAATTTCTGCATCTGCCCAACTCTGAAAGAGCCTAATTTCTGCATCTGCCCAACTCTGAAAGAGCCTAATTTCATCATCTGCCCAACTCTGAAAGAGCCTAATTTCTGCATCTGCCCAACTCTGAAATAGCCTAATTTCATCTTCTGCCCAACTCTGAAAGAGCCTAATTTCATCTTCTGCCCAACTCTGAAAGAGCCTAATTTCATCTTCTGCCCAACTCTGAAATAGCCTAATTTCATCTTCTGCCCAACTCTGAAAGAGCCTAATTTCTGCATCTGCCCAACTCTGAAAGAGCCTAATTTCTGCATCTGCCCAACTCTGAAAGAGCCTAATTTCTGCATCTGCCCAACTCTGAAATAGCCTAATTTCTGCATCTGCCCAACTCTGAAAGAGCCTAATTTCATCTTCTGCCCAACTCTGAAAGAGCCTAATTTCTGCATCTGCCCAACTCTGAAAGAGCCTAATTTCTGCATCTGCCCAACTCTGAAAGAGCCTAATTTCTGCATCTGCCCAACTCTGAAAGAGCCTAATTTCTGCATCTGCCCAACTCTGAAAGAGCCTAATTTCTGCATCTGCCCAACTCTGAAAGAGCCTAATTTCATCTTCTGCCCAACTCTGAAAGAGCCTAATTTCATCTTCTGCCCAACTCTGAAAGAGCCTAATTTCTGCATCTGCCCAACTCTGAAAGAGCCTAATTTCTGCATCTGCCCAAATCTGAAATAGCCTAATTTCTGCATCTGCCCAACTCTGAAAGAGCCTAATTTCTGCATCTGCCCAACTCTGAAAGAGCCTAATTTCTGCATCTGCCCAACTCTGAAAGAGCCTAATTTCATCTTCTGCCCAACTCTGAAAGAGCCTAATTTCTGCATCTGCCCAAATCTGAAAGAGCCTAATTTCTGCATCTGCCCAACTCTGAAAGAGCCTAATTTCTGCATCTGCCCAACTCTGAAAGAGCCTAATTTCTGCATCTGCCACAATCTGAAATAGCCTAATTTCATCTTCTGCCCAACTCTGAAAGAGCCTAATTTCATCTTCTGCCCAACTCTGAAAGAGCCTAATTTCTGCATTTGCCCAACTCTGAAAGAGCCTAATTTCATCTTCTGCCCAACTCTAAAAGAGCCTAATTTCATCTTCTGCCCAACTCTGAAAGAGCCTAATTTCTGCATCTGCCCAACTCTGAAAGAGCCTAATTTCATCTTCTGCCCAACTCTGAAAGAGCCTAATTTCATCTTCTGCCCAACTCTGAAAGAGCCTAATTTCATCTTCTGCCCAACTCTGAAAGAGCCTAATTTCTGCATCTGCCCAACTCTGAAAGAGCCTAATTTCATCATCTGCCCAACTCTGAAAGAGCCTAATTTCTGCATCTGCCCAACTCTGAAATAGCCTAATTTCATCTTCTGCCCAACTCTGAAAGAGCCTAATTTCATCTTCTGCCCAACTCTGAAAGAGCCTAATTTCATCTTCTGCCCAACTCTGAAATAGCCTAATTTCATCTTCTGCCCAACTCTGAAAGAGCCTAATTTCTGCATCTGCCCAACTCTGAAAGAGCCTAATTTCTGCATCTGACCAACTCTGAAAGAGCCTAATTTCTGCATCTGCCCAACTCTGAAATAGCCTAATTTCTGCATCTGCCCAACTCTGAAAGAGCCTAATTTCATCTTCTGCCCAACTCTGAAAGAGCCTAATTTCTGCATCTGCCCAACTCTGAAAGAGCCTAATTTCTGCATCTGCCCAACTCTGAAAGAGCCTAATTTCTGCATCTGCCCAACTCTGAAAGAGCCTAATTTCATCTTCTGCCCAACTCTGAAAGAGCCTAATTTCTGCATCTGCCCAACTCTGAAAGAGCCTAATTTCTGCATCTGCCCAACTCTGAAAGAGCCTAATTTCTGCATCTGCCCAACTCTGAAAGAGCCTAATTTCTGCATCTGCCCAACTCTGAAAGAGCCTAATTTCTGCATCTGCCCAACTCTGAAAGAGCCTAATTTCATCATCTGCCCAACTCTGAAAGAGCCTAATTTCTGCATCTGCCCAACTCTGAAAGAGCCTAATTTCTGCATCTGCCCAACTCTGAAAGAGCCTAATTTCTGCATCTGCCCAACTCTGAAAGAGCCTAATTTCTGCATCTGCCAAACTCTGAAAGAGCCTAATTTCTGCATCTGCCCAACTCTGAAAGAGCCTAATTTCTGCATCTGCCCAACTCTGAAAGAGCCTAATTTCATCATCTGCCCAACTCTGAAAGAGCCTAATTTCTGCATCTGCCCAACTCTGAAATAGCCTAATTTCTGCATCTGCCCAACTCTGAAAGAGCCTAATTTCATCTTCTGCCCAACTCTGAAAGAGCCTAATTTCTGCATCTGCCCAACTCTGAAAGAGCCTAATTTCTGCATCTGCCCAACTCTGAAAGAGCCTAATTTCTGCATCTGCCCAACTCTGAAAGAGCCTAATTTCTGCATCTGCCAAACTCTGAAAGAGCCTAATTTCTGCATCTGCCCAACTCTGAAAGAGCCTAATTTCATCTTCTGCCCAACTCTGAAAGAGCCTAATTTCATCTTCTGCCCAACTCTGAAAGAGCCTAATTTCTGCATCTGCCCAACTCTGAAAGAGCCTAATTTCTGCATCTGCCACAATCTGAAATAGCCTAATTTCTGCATCTGCCCAACTCTGAAAGAGCCTAATTTCTGCATCTGCCCAAATCTGAAAGAGCCTAATTTCTGCATCTGCCCAACTCTGAAATAGCCTAATTTCATCTTCTGCCCAACTCTGAAAGAGCCTAATTTCATCTTCTGCCCAACTCTGAAAGAGCCTAATTTCATCTTCTGCCCAACTCTGAAATAGCCTAATTTCATCTTCTGCCCAACTCTGAAAGAGCCTAATTTCTGCATCTGCCCAACTCTGAAAGAGCCTAATTTCTGCATCTGACCAACTCTGAAAGAGCCTAATTTCTGCATCTGCCCAACTCTGAAATAGCCTAATTTCTGCATCTGCCCAACTCTGAAAGAGCCTAATTTCATCTTCTGCCCAACTCTGAAAGAGCCTAATTTCTGCATCTGCCCAACTCTGAAAGAGCCTAATTTCTGCATCTGCCCAACTCTGAAAGAGCCTAATTTCTGCATCTGCCCAACTCTGAAAGAGCCTAATTTCATCTTCTGCCCAACTCTGAAAGAGCCTAATTTCTGCATCTGCCCAACTCTGAAAGAGCCTAATTTCTGCATCTGCCCAACTCTGAAAGAGCCTAATTTCTGCATCTGCCAAACTCTGAAAGAGCCTAATTTCTGCATCTGCCCAACTCTGAAAGAGCCTAATTTCATCTTCTGCCCAACTCTGAAAGAGCCTAATTTCATCTTCTGCCCAACTCTGAAAGAGCCTAATTTCTGCATCTGCCCAACTCTGAAAGAGCCTAATTTCTGCATCTGCCACAATCTGAAATAGCCTAATTTCTGCATCTGCCCAACTCTGAAAGAGCCTAATTTCTGCATCTGCCCAAATCTGAAAGAGCCTAATTTCTGCATCTGCCCAACTCTGAAAGAGCCTAATTTCTGCATCTGCCCAACTCTGAAAGATAGCCTAATTTCATCTTCTGCCCAACTCTGAAAGAGCCTAATTTCTGCATTTGCCCAACTCTGAAAGAGCCTAATTTCATCTTCTGCCCAACTCTGAAAGAGCCTAATTTCATCTTCTGCCCAACTCTGAAAGAGCCTAATTTCTGCATCTGCCCAACTCTGAAAGAGCCTAATTTCATCTTCTGCCCAACTCTGAAAGAGCCTAATTTCATCTTCTGCCCAACTCTGAAAGAGCCTAATTTCATCTTCTGCCCAACTCTGAAAGAGCCTAATTTCTGCATCTGCCCAACTCTGAAAGAGCCTAATTTCTGCATCTGCCCAACTCTGAAAGAGCCTAATTTCATCATCTGCCCAACTCTGAAAGAGCCTAATTTCTGCATCTGCCCACCTCTGAAATAGCCTAATTTCATCTTCTGCCCAACTCTGAAAGAGCCTAATTTCATCTTCTGCCCAACTCTGAAAGAGCCTAATTTCATCTTCTGCCCAACTCTGAAATAGCCTAATTTCATCTTCTGCCCAACTCTGAAAGAGCCTAATTTCTGCATCTGCCCAACTCTGAAAGAGCCTAATTTCTGCATCTGCCCAACTCTGAAAGAGCCTAATTTCTGCATCTGCCCAACTCTGAAATAGCCTAATTTCTGCATCTGCCCAACTCTGAAAGAGCCTAATTTCATCTTCTGCCCAAATCTGAAAGAGCCTAATTTCTGCATCTGCCCAACTCTGAAAGAGCCTAATTTCTGCATCTGCCCAACTCTGAAAGAGCCTAATTTCTGCATCTGCCCAACTCTGAAAGAGCCTAATTTCTGCATCTGCCCAACTCTGAAAGAGCCTAATTTCTGCATCTGCCCAACTCTGAAAGAGCCTAATTTCTGCATCTGCCCAACTCTGAAAGAGCCTAATTTCATCTTCTGCCCAACTCTGAAAGAGCCTAATTTCATCTTCTGCCCAACTCTGAAAGAGCCTAATTTCTGCATCTGCCCAACTCTGAAAGAGCCTAATTTCTGCATCTGCCCAATCTGAAATAGCCTAATTTCTGCATCTGCCCAACTCTGAAAGAGCCTAATTTCTGCATCTGCCCAACTCTGAAAGAGCCTAATTTCTGCATCTGCCCAACTCTGAAAGAGCCTAATTTCTGCATCTGCCAAATCTGAAACAGCCTAATTTCATCTTCTGCCCAACTCTGAAAGAGCCTAATTTCATCTTCTGCCCAACTCTGAAAGAGCCTAATTTCATCTTCTGCCCAACTCTGAAAGAGCTAATTTCATCTTCTGCCCAACTCTGAAAGAGCCTAATTTCATCTTCTGCCCAACTCTGAAAGAGCCTAATTTCTGCATCTGCCCAACTCTGAAAGAGCCTAATTTCTGCATCTGCCTAACTCTGAAAGAGCCTAATTTCATCTTCTGCCCAACTCTGAAAGAGCCTAATTTCTGCATCTGCCCAACTCTGAAAGAGCCTAATTTCTGCATCTGCCCAACTCTGAAAGAGCCTAATTTCTGCATCTGTCCAACTCTGAAAGAGCCTAATTTCATCTTCTGCCCAACTCTGAAAGAGCCTAATTTCATCTTCTGCCCAACTCTGAAAGAGCCTAATTTCATCTTCTGCCCAACTCTGAAAGAGCCTAATTTCATCTTCTGCCCAACTCTGAAAGAGCCAAATTTCATCTTCTGCCCAACTATGAAAGAGCCTAATTTCTGCATCTGCCCAACTCTGAAAGAGCCTAATTTCATCTTCTGCCCAACTCTGAAAGAGCCTAATTTCTGCATCTGCCCAACTCTGAAAGAGCCTAATTTCATCTTCTGCCCAACTCTGAAAGAGCCTAATTTCATCTTCTGCCCAACTCTGAAAGAGCCTAATTTCTGCATCTGCCCAACTCTGAAAGAGCCTAATTCCATCTTCTGACCAACTCTGAAAGAGCCTAATTTCATCTTCTGTCCAACTCTGAAAGAGCCTAATTTCTGCATCTGCCCAACTCTGAAAGAGCCTAATTTCTGCATCTGCCCAACTCTGAAAGAGCCTAATTTCATCATCTGCCCAACTCTGAAAGAGCCTAATTTCTGCATCTGCCCAACTCTGAAATAGCCTAATTTCATCTTCTGCCCAACTCTGAAAGAGCCTAATTTCATCTTCTGCCCAACTCTGAAAGAGCCTAATTTCATCTTCTGCCCAACTCTGAAATAGCCTAATTTCATCTTCTGCCCAACTCTGAAAGAGCCTAATTTCTGCATCTGCCCAACTCTGAAAGAGCCTAATTTCTGCATCTGCCCAACTCTGAAAGAGCCTAATTTCTGCATCTGCCCAACTCTGAAATAGCCTAATTTCTGCATCTGCCCAACTCTGAAAGAGCCTAATTTCATCTTCTGCCCAACTCTGAAAGAGCCTAATTTCTGCATCTGCCCAACTCTGAAAGAGCCTAATTTCTGCATCTGCCCAACTCTGAAAGAGCCTAATTTCTGCATCTGCCCAACTCTGAAACGTCTTCTGTATAGAACTCAACTACCCGGTCGCATTCACAGGTTGTATCACTTTTTCACTTCATTTCATTACAGTACAACGGTTTGATTTGTTTGATCGTAGCTAGCTACTTAGCTAGCTACATAGCCGTCTTTGTATCAAAGATAATTGTGTAGTCTAGAGCGATTTTCTAGGTTCGCTAGCCATCTATTGTCGTTCTTTTAACGCAACGTAACGTAAACAACACTGCTAGCTAGCCTGCTAGCCCCCGAATAGAACACTGAGAAACTATTACACTCAACGGAACGACTTGATTAGTGTAGTGTCAACAACACCCACTGCCAGCTGGCCTACTTCAGCAGTACTGTATCATTTTAATCATTTTAGTCAATAAGATTCTTGCTATGTAGCTTAACTTTTGAACATTCGAGACGTGTAGTCCACTTGTCATTCCAATCTCCTTTGCATTAGCGTAGCCTCTTCTGTAGCCTGTCAACTATGTGTCTGTTTATCCCTGTTCTCTCCTCTCTGCACAGACCATACAAACGCTCCAACTCTGAAAGCGCCTACCCACGTGGAGTTCCAGGTCTCCGGTAGCCTCTGGAACTGCCAATCTGCGGTCAACAAGGCAGAGTTCATCTCAGCCTATGCCTCCCTCCAGTCCCTGCCTTGGCACTGAAAACATGGATCACCACAGACAACACTGCTACTCCTACTGCTCTCTCTTCGTCCGCCCACGTGTTCTCGCACACCCCGAGAGCGTCTGGTCAAGGGGTGGTGGCACCGGGATCCTCATCTCTCCCAAGTGGTCATTCTCTCTTTCTCTCCCTTACCCATCTGTCTATCGCCTCCTTTGAATTCCATGCTGTCACAGTTACTAGCCCTTTCAAGCTTAACATCCTTATCATTTATCGCCCTCCAGGTTCCCCGGAGAGTTCATCAATGAGCTTGATGCCTTGATAAGCTCCTTTCCTGAGGACGGCTCACCTCCACAGTTCTGGGCGACTTTAACCTCCCCAGCCTACCTTTGACTCTTTCCTCTCTGCCTCCTTCTTTCCACTCCTCTCCTCTTTGACCTCACCCTCTCACCTTCCCCCCTACTCACAAGGCAGGCAATACGCCTACCTCATCTTTACTAGATGCTGTTCTTCCACTAACCTCACTGCAACTCCTCCAAGTCTCCGTCCACTGCCTTGTATCCTTTTCCCTCTCGCTCTCATCCAACACCTCCCACACTGCCCCTACTCGGATGGTATCGCGCCGTCCCAACCTTCGCTCTCTCTCCCCGCTACTCTCTCCTCTTCCATCCTATCATCTCTTCCCTCCGCTCAAACCTTCTCCCACCTATCTCCTGATTCTGCCTCCTCAACCCTCCTCTCCTCCCTTTCTGCATCCTTTGACTCTCTATGTCCCCTATCCTCCAGGCCGGCTCGGTTCTCCCTCCCCCCCGTGGCTCGACGACTCATTGCGAGCTCACAGAACAGGGCTCCGGGCAGCCGAGCGGAAATGGAGAAAACCTAACCTGGCATCCTTTCACACCCTCCTCTACATTTTCCTCCTCTGTCTCTGCTGCTAACCACTTTCTACCACGCTAAATTCCAAGCATCTGCCTCTAACCCTAGGAAGCTCTTTGCCACCTTCTCCTCCCTCCTGAATCCTCCGCCCCCTCCCCCCTCCTCCCTCTCTGCAGATGACTTCGCAACCATTTTGAAAAGAAGGTCTGAACATCCGATCCTCGTTTGCTAAGTCAAACGACACCGCTGGTTCTGCTCACACTGCCCTACCCTGTGCTCTGACCTCTTTCTCCCCTCTCTCTCCAGATGAAATCTCGCGTCTTGCGGCCAACAACCTGCCCGCTTGACCCTATCCCCTCCTCTCTTCTCCAGACCATTTCCGGAGACCTTCTCCCTTACCTCACCTGCCATCAACTCATGACCGAGTCCCTTCCGTTCTTCAAGAGAGCGAGAGTTGCACCCCTTCTGAAAAAACCTACACTGATCCCTCCGATGTCAACAATTACAGACCAGTATCCCTTCTTTCTTTTCTCTCCAAAACTCTTGAACGTGCCGTCCTGGCCAGCTCTCCCGCTATCTCTCTCTGAATGACCTTCTTGATCCAAATCAGTCAGGTTTCAAGACTAGTCATTCAACTGAGACTGCTCTCTGTATCACGGAGGCGCTCCGCACTGCTAAAGCTAACTCTCTCTCCTCTGCTCTCATCCTTCTAGATCTATCAGCTGCCTTCGATACTGTGAACCATCAGATCCTCCTCTCCACCCTCTCCGAGTTGGGCATCTCCCAACTCTGACAGGTCGCTCCTACCAGGTGGCGTGGCGAGAATCTGTCTCCACCACGCGCTCTCACCACTGGTGTCCCCCAGGGCTCTGTTCTTGGCCCTCTCCTATTCTCGCTATACACCAAGTCACTTGGCTCTGTCATAACCTCACATGGTCTCTCTTATCATTGCTATGCAGACGACACACAATTAATCTTCTCCTTTCCCCCTTCTGAAAGACCAGGTGGCGAATCGCATCTCTGCATGTCTGGCAGACATACAGTGTGGAAGACGGATCACCACCTCAAGCTGAACCTCGGCAAGACGGAGCTGCTCTTCCTCCCGGGGAAGGACTGCCCGTTCCATGATCTCGCCATCACGGTCGACAACTCCATTGTGTCCTCCTCCCAGAGCGCCAAGAACCTTGGCGTGATCCTGGACAACACCCTGTCGTTCTCTACTAACATCAAGGCGGTGGCCCGTTCCTGTAGGTTCATGCTCTACAACATCCGCAGAGTGACCCTGCCTCACACAGGAAGCGGCTCAGGTCCTAATCCAGGCACTTGTCATCTCCCGTCTGGATTACTGCAACTCGCTGTTGGCTGGGCTCCCTGCCTGTGCCATTAAACCCCTTCAACTCATCCAGAACGCCGCAGCCCGTCTGGTGTTCAACCTTCCCAAGTTCTCTCACGTCACCCCGCTCCTCCGTTCTCTCCACTGGCTTCCAGTTGACTCTCCGCTACAAGACCATGGTGCTTGCCTACGGAGCTGTGAGGGGAACGGCACCTCAGTACCTCCAGGCTCTGATCAGGCCCTACACCCAAACAAGGGCACTGCGTTCATCCACCTCTGGCCTGCTCGCCTCCCTACCACTGAGGAAGTACAGCTCCCGCTCAGCCCAGTCAAAACTGTTCGCTGCCCTGGCCCCCAATGGTGGAACAAACTCCCTCACGACGCCAGAGCGGAGTCAATCACCACCTTCCGGAGACACCTGAAACCCCACCTCTTTAAGGAATACCTAGGATAGGTTAAGTAATCCCTCTCACCCCACCCCCCCTAAGTTTTAGATGCACTATTGTTAAGTGACTGTCCCACTGGATGTCATAAGGTGAATGCACCAATTTGTAAGTCGCTCTGGATAAGAGCGTCTGCTAAATGACTTAAATGTAAATGTAAATGAAAGAGCCTAATTTCTGCATCTGCCCAACTCTGAAAGAGCCTAATTTCTGCATCTGCCCAACTCTGAAAGAGCCTAATTTCTGCATCTGCCCAACTCTGAAAGAGCCTAATTTCATCTTCTGCCCAACTCTGAAAGAGCCTAATTTCTGCATCTGCCCAACTCTGAAAGAGCCTAATTTCTGCATCTGCCCAACTCTGAAATAGCCTAATTTCTGCATCTGCCCAACTCTGAAAGAGCCTAATTTCATCTTCTGCCCAACTCTGAAAGAGCCTAATTTCTGCATCTGCCCAACTCTGAAAGAGCCTAATTTCTGCATCTGCCCAACTCTGAAAGAGCCTAATTTCTGCATCTGCCCAACTCTGAAAGAGCCTAATTTCTGCATCTGCCCAACTCTGAAAGAGCCTAATTTCTGCATCTGCCCAACTCTGAAAGAGCCTAATTTCTGCATCTGCCCAACTCTGAAAGAGCCTAATTTCATCTTCTGCCCAACTCTGAAAGAGCCTAATTTCATCTTCTGCCCAACTCTGAAAGAGCCTAATTTCTGCATCTGCCCAACTCTGAAAGAGCCTAATATCTGTATCTGCCACAATCTGAAATAGCCTAATTTCTGCATCTGCCCAACTCTGAAAGAGCCTAATTTCTGCATCTGCCCAACTCTGAAAGAGCCAAATTTCTGCATCTGCCCAACTCTGAAAGAGCCTAATTTCTGCATCTGCCACAATCTGAAATAGCCTAATTTCATCTTCTGCCCAACTCTGAAAGAGCCTAATTTCATCTTCTGCCCAACTCTGAAAGAGCCTAATTTCATCTTCTGCCCAACTCTGAAAGAGCCTAATTTCATCTTCTGCCCAACTCTGAAAGAGCCTAATTTCATCTTCTGCCCAACTCTGAAAGAGCCTAATTTCTGCATCTGCCCAACTCTGAAAGAGCCTAATTTTTGCATCTGCCCAACTCTGAAAGAGCCTAATTTCATCTTCTGCCCAACTCTGAAAGAGCCTAATTTCTGCATCTGCCCAACTCTGAAAGAGCCTAATTTCTGCATCTGCCCAACTCTGAAAGAGCCTAATTTCATCTTCTGCCCAACTCTGAAAGAGCCTAATTTCATCTTCTGCCCAACTCTGAAAGAGCCTAATTTCATCTTCTGCCCAACTCTGAAAGAGCCTAATTTCATCTTCTGCCCAACTCTGAAAGAGCCTAATTTCATCTTCTGCCCAACTATGAAAGAGTCTAATTTCTGCATCTGCCCAACTCTGAAAGAGCCTAATTTCTGCATCTGCCCAACTCTGAAAGAGCCTAATTTCATCATCTGCCCAACTCTGAAAGAGCCTAATTTCTGCATCTGCCCAACTCTGAAATATCCTAATTTCATTTTCTGCCCAACTCTGAAAGAGCCTAATTTAATCTTCTGCCCAACTCTGAAAGAGCCTAATTTAATCTTCTGCCCAACTCTGAAATAGCCTAATTTCATCTTCTGCCCAACTCTGAAAGAGCCTAATTTCTGCATCTGCCCAACTCTGAAAGAGCCTAATTTCTGCATCTGCCCAACTCTGAAAGAGCCTAATTTCTGCATCTGCCCAACTCTGAAATAGCCTAATTTCTGCATCTGCCCAACTCTGAAAGAGCCTAATTTCTGCATCTGCCACAATCTGAAATAGCCAAATTTCTGCACCTGCCCAACTCTGAAAGAGCCTAATTGCTGCATCTGCCACAATCTGAAAGAGCCTAATTTCTGCATCTGCCCAACTCTGAAAGAGCCTAATTTCTGCATCTGCCACAATCTGAAACAGCCTAATTTCATCTTCTGCCCAACTCTGAAAGAGCCTAATTTCATCTTCTGCCCAACTCTGAAAGAGCCTAATTTCATCTTCTGCCCAACTCTGAAAGAGGCTAATTTCATCTTCTGCCCAACTCTGAAAGAGCCTAATTTCATCTTCTGCCCAACTCTGAAAGAGCCTAATTTCTGCATCTGCCCAACTCTGAAAGAGCCTAATTTCTGCATCTGCCTAACTCTGAAAGAGCCTAATTTCATCTTCTGCCCAACTCTGAAAGAGCCTAATTTCTGCATCTGCCCAACTCTGAAAGAGCCTAATTTCTGCATCTGCCCAACTCTGAAAGAGCCTAATTTCTGCATCTGCCCAACTCTGAAAGAGCCTAATTTCATCTTCTGCCCAACTCTGAAAGAGCCTAATTTCATCTTCTGCCCAACTCTGAAAGAGCCTAATTTCATCTTCTGCCCAACTCTGAAAGAGCCTAATTTCATCTTCTGCCCAACTCTGAAAGAGCCAAATTTCATCTTCTGCCCAACTATGAAAGAGCCTAATTTCTGCATCTGCCCAACTCTGAAAGAGCCTAATTTCATCTTCTGCCCAACTCTGAAAGAGCCTAATTTCTGCATCTGCCCAACTCTGAAAGAGCCTAATTTCATCTTCTGCCCAACTCTGAAAGAGCCTAATTTCATCTTCTGCCCAACTCTGAAAGAGCCTAATTTCTGCATCTGCCCAACTCTGAAAGAGCCTAATTCCATCTTCTGACCAACTCTGAAAGAGCCTAATTTCATCTTCTGCCCAACTTTGAAAGAGCCTAATTTCATCTTCTGTCCAACTCTGAAAGAGCCTAATTTCTGCATCTGCCCAACTCTGAAAGAGCCTAATTTCTGCATCTGCCCAACTCTGAAAGAGCCCAATTTCATCATCTGCCCAACTCTGAAAGAGCCTAATTTCTGCATCTGCCCAACTCTGAAATAGCCTAATTTCATCTTCTGCCCAACTCTGAAAGAGCCTAATTTCATCTTCTGCCCAACTCTGAAAGAGCCTAATTTCATCTTCTGCCCAACTCTGAAATAGCCTAATTTCATCTTCTGCCCAACTCTGAAAGAGCCTAATTTCTGCATCTGCCCAACTCTGAAAGAGCCTAATTTCTGCATCTGCCCAACTCTGAAAGAGCCTAATTTCTGCATCTGCCCAACTCTGAAATAGCCTAATTTCTGCATCTGCCCAACTCTGAAAGAGCCTAATTTCATCTTCTGCCCAACTCTGAAAGAGCCTAATTTCTGCATCTGCCCAACTCTGAAAGAGCCTAATTTCTGCATCTGCCCAACTCTGAAAGAGCCTAATTTCTGCATCTGCCCAACTCTGAAAGAGCCTAATTTCTGCATCTGCCCAACTCTGAAAGAGCCTAATTTCTGCATCTGCCCAACTCTGAAAGAGCCTAATTTCTGCATCTGCCCAACTCTGAAAGAGCCTAATTTCATCTTCTGCCCAACTCTGAAAGAGCCTAATTTCTGCATCTGCCCAACTCTGAAAGAGCCTAATTTCTGCATCTGCCCAACTCTGAAATAGCCTAATTTCTGCATCTGCCCAACTCTGAAAGAGCCTAATTTCATCTTCTGCCCAACTCTGAAAGAGCCTAATTTCTGCATCTGCCCAACTCTGAAAGAGCCTAATTTCTGCATCTGCCCAACTCTGAAAGAGCCTAATTTCTGCATCTGCCCAACTCTGAAAGAGCCTAATTTCTGCATCTGCCCAACTCTGAAAGAGCCTAATTTCTGCATCTGCCCAACTCTGAAAGAGCCTAATTTCTGCATCTGCCCAACTCTGAAAGAGCCTAATTTAATCTTCTGCCCAACTCTGAAAGAGCCTAATTTCATCTTCTGCCCAACTCTGAAAGAGCCTAATTTCTGCATCTGCCCAACTCTGAAAGAGCCTAATATCTGTATCTGCCACAATCTGAAATAGCCTAATTTCTGCATCTGCCCAACTCTGAAAGAGCCTAATTTCTGCATCTGCCCAACTCTGAAAGAGCCTAATTTCTGCATCTGCCCAACTCTGAAAGAGCCTAATTTCTGCATCTGCCACAATCTGAAATAGCCTAATTTCATCTTCTGCCCAACTCTGAAATAGCCTAATTTCATCTTCTGCCCAACTCTGAAAGAGCCTAATTTCATCTTCTGCCCAACTCTGAAAGAGCCTAATTTCATCTTCTGCCCAACTCTGAAAGAGCCTAATTTCATCTTCTGCCCAACTCTGAAAGAGCCTAATTTCATCTTCTGCCCAACTCTGAAAGAGCCTAATTTCTGCATCTGCCCAACTCTGAAAGAGCCTAATTTTTGCATCTGCCCAACTCTGAAAGAGCCTAATTTCATCTTCTGCCCAACTCTGAAAGAGCCTAATTTCTGCATCTGCCCAACTCTGAAAGAGCCTAATTTCTGCATCTGCCCAACTCTGAAAGAGCCTAATTTCTGCAACTGCCCAACTCTGAAAGAGCCTAATTTCATCTTCTGCCCAACTCTGAAAGAGCCTAATTTCATCTTCTGCCCAACTCTGAAAGAGCCTAATTTCATCTTCTGCCCAACTCTGAAAGAGCCTAATTTCATCTTCTGCCCAACTCTGAAAGAGCCTAATTTCATCTTCTGCCCAACTATGAAAGAGTCTAATTTCTGCATCTGCCCAACTCTGAAAGAGCCTAATTTCTGCATCTGCCCAACTCTGAAAGAGCCTAATTTCATCATCTGCCCAACTCTGAAAGAGCCTAATTTCTGCATCTGCCCAACTCTGAAATATCCTAATTTCATTTTCTGCCCAACTCTGAAAGAGCCTAATTTAATCTTCTGCCCAACTCTGAAAGAGCCTAATTTAATCTTCTGCCCAACTCTGAAATAGCCTAATTTCATCTTCTGCCCAACTCTGAAAGAGCCTAATTTCTGCATCTGCCCAACTCTGAAAGAGCCTAATTTCTGCATCTGCCCAACTCTGAAAGAGCCTAATTTCTGCATCTGCCCAACTCTGAAATAGCCTAATTTCTGCATCTGCCCAACTCTGAAAGAGCCTAATTTCTGCATCTGCCCAACTCTGAAAGAGCCTAATTTCTGCATCTGCCCAACTCTGAAAGAGCCTAATTTCTGCATCTGCCCAACTCTGAAAGAGCCTAATTTCTGCATCTGCCCAACTCTGAAATAGCCTAATTTCTGCATCTGCCCAACTCTGAAAGAGCCTAATTTCTGCATCTGCCACAATCTGAAATAGCCAAATTTCTGCACCTGCCCAACTCTGAAAGAGCCTAATTGCTGCATCTGCCACAATCTGAAATAGCCTAATTTCTGCATCTGCCCAACTCTGAAAGAGCCTAATTTCTGCATCTGCCCAACTCTGAAAGAGCCTAATTTCATTTTCTGCCCAACTCTGAAAGAGCCTAATTTCATCTTCTGCCCAACTCTGAAAGAGCCTAATTTCATCTTCTGCCCAACTCTGAAAGAGCCTAATTTCATCTTCTGCCCAACTCTGAAAGAGCCTAATTTCATCTTCTGCCCAACTATGAAAGAGTCTAATTTCTGCATCTGCCCAACTCTGAAAGAGCCTAATTTCTGCATCTGCCCAACTCTGAAAGAGCCTAATTTCATCATCTGCCCAACTCTGAAAGAGCCTAATTTCTGCATCTGCCCAACTCTGAAATATCCTAATTTCATTTTCTGCCCAACTCTGAAAGAGCCTAATTTAATCTTCTGCCCAACTCTGAAAGAGCCTAATTTAATCTTCTGCCCAACTCTGAAATAGCCTAATTTCATCTTCTGCCCAACTCTGAAAGAGCCTAATTTCTGCATCTGCCCAACTCTGAAAGAGCCTAATTTCTGCATCTGCCCAACTCTGAAAGAGCCTAATTTCTGCATCTGCCCAACTCTGAAAGAGCCTAATTTCTGCATCTGCCCAACTCTGAAATAGCCTAATTTCTGCATCTGCCCAACTCTGAAAGAGCCTAATTTCTGCATCTGCCACAATCTGAAATAGCCAAATTTCTGCACCTGCCCAACTCTGAAAGAGCCTAATTGCTGCATCTGCCACAATCTGAAATAGCCTAATTTCTGCATCTGCCCAACTCTGAAAGAGCCTAATTTCTGCATCTGCCCAACTCTGAAAGAGCCTAATTTCTGCATCTGCCCAACTCTGAAAGAGCCTAATTTCTGCATCTGCCCAACTCTGAAAGAGCCTAATTTCTGCATCTGCCCAACTCTGAAAGAGCCTAATTTCATCTTCTGCCCAACTCTGAAAGAGCCTAATTTCTGCATCTGCCCAACTCTGAAAGAGCCTAATTTCTGCATCTGCCCAACTCTGAAAGAGCCTAATTTCTGCATCTGCCCAACTCTGAAAGAGCCTAATTTCTGCATCTGCCCAACTCTGAAAGAGCCTAATTTCATCTTCTGCCCAACTCTGAAAGAGCCTAATTTCATCTTCTGCCCAACTCTGAAAGAGCCTAATTTCTGCATCTGCCCAACTCTGAAAGAGCCTAATTTCTGCATCTGCCACAATCTGAAATAGCCTAATTTCTGCATCTGCCCAACTCTGAAAGAGCCTAATTTCATCTTCTGCCCAACTCTGAAAGAGCCTAATTTCATCTTCTGCCCAACTATGAAAGAGTCTAATTTCTGCATCTGCCCAACTCTGAAAGAGCCTAATTTCTGCATCTGCCCAACTCTGAAAGAGCCTAATTTCATCATCTGCCCAACTCTGAAAGAGCCTAATTTCTGCATCTGCCCAACTCTGAAATATCCTAATTTCATTTTCTGCCCAACTCTGAAAGAGCCTAATTTAATCTTCTGCCCAACTCTGAAAGAGCCTAATTTAATCTTCTGCCCAACTCTGAAATAGCCTAATTTCATCTTCTGCCCAACTCTGAAAGAGCCTAATTTCTGCATCTGCCCAACTCTGAAAGAGCCTAATTTCTGCATCTGCCCAACTCTGAAAGAGCCTAATTTCTGCATCTGCCCAACTCTGAAAGAGCCTAATTTCTGCATCTGCCCAACTCTGAAATAGCCTAATTTCTGCATCTGCCCAACTCTGAAAGAGCCTAATTTCTGCATCTGCCACAATCTGAAATAGCCTAATTTCTGCATCTGCCCAACTCTGAAAGAGCCTAATTTCTGCATCTGCCCAACTCTGAAAGAGCCTAATTTCATCTTCTGCCCAACTCTGAAAGAGCCTAATTTCTGCATCTGCCCAACTCTGAAAGAGCCTAATTTCATCTTCTGCCCAACTCTGAAAGAGCCTAATTTCTGCATCTGCCCAACTCTGAAAGAGCCTAATTTCTGCATCTGCCCAACTCTGAAAGAGCCTAATTTCTGCATCTGCCCAACTCTGAAAGAGCCTAATTTCTGCATCTGCCCAACTCTGAAAGAGCCTAATTTCATCTTCTGCCCAACTCTGAAAGAGCCTAATTTCATCTTCTGCCCAACTCTGAAAGAGCCTAATTTCTGCATCTGCCCAACTCTGAAAGAGCCTAATTTCTGCATCTGCCACAATCTGAAATAGCCTAATTTCTGCATCTGCCCAACTCTGAAAGAGCCTAATTTCTGCATCTGCCCAACTCTGAAAGAGCCTAATTTCTGCATCTGCCCAACTCTGAAAGAGCCTAATTTCATCTTCTGCCCAACTCTGAAAGAGCCTAATTTCATCTTCTGCCCAACTCTGAAAGAGCCTAATTTCATCTTCTGCCCAACTCTGAAAGAGCCTAATTTCATCTTCTGCCCAACTCTGAAAGAGCCTAATTTCTGCATCTGCCCAACTCTGAAAGAGCCTAATTTCTGCATCTGCCCAACTCTGAAAGAGCCTAATTTCTGCATCTGCCCAACTCTGAAAGAGCCTAATTTCTGCATCTGCCCAACTCTGAAAGAGCCTAATTTCTGCATCTGCCCAACTCTGAAAGAGCCTAATTTCTGCATCTGCCCAACTCTGAAAGAGCCTAATTTCTGCATCTGCCCAACTCTGAAAGAGCCTAATTCCTGCATCTGCCCAACTCTGAAAGAGCCAGATTTCATCTTCTGCCCAACTCTGAAAGAGCCTAATTTCTGCATCTGCCCAACTCTGAAAGAGCTTAATTTCTGCATCTTCCCAACTCTGAAAGAGCCTAATTTCTGCATCTGCCCAACTCTGAAAGAGCCTAATTTCTGCATCTGCCCAACTCTGAAAGAGCCTAATTTCTGCATCTGCCCAACTCTGAAAGAGCCTAATTTCTGCATCTGCCCAACTCTGAAAGAGCCTAATTTCATCTTCCATCCACTGGTCAGACTGCACTGGTCAGACTACACTGGTCAGACTGCACTGGTCAGACTACACTGGTCAGACTGCACTGGTCAGACTGCACTGGTCAGACTGCACTGACACACACACACACACACACACACACACACACACACACACACACACACACACACACACACACACACACACACACACACACACACACACACACACACACACACACACACACACACACACACACACACACACACACAGCACAATAAAGGACAATTAGACAGCAAATGAGCTGTGCCGTGGAAAAAGGATCACAATGAATCGATTTACATTCATATCTATTGGTTTGAATAGATAAACCCCTCCTCCCTATGAAACAGACATCACTATGAAACAGACATCACCATGATCAGACATCACCATGATCAGACATCACCATGAAACAGACATCACTATGAAACAGACATCACCATGAAACAGACATCACTATGATCAGACATCACCATGATCAGACATCACAATGAAACAGACATCACCATGATCAGACATCACTATGATCAGACATCACCATGAAACAGACATCACCATGAAACAGACATCACTATGAAACAGACATCACCATGAAACAGACATCACTATGAAACAGACATCACCATGAAACAGACATCACCATGAAACAGACATCACCATGAAACAGATGAAACAGACATCACCATGAAACAGACATCACTATGAAACAGACATCACCATGAAACAGACATCACCATGAAACAGACATCACCATGAAACAGATGAAACAGACATCACTATGAAACAGATGAAACAGACATCACCATGAAACAGACATCACTATGAAACAGATGAAACAGACATCACCATGAAACAGACATCACTATGAAACAGACATCACCATGAAACAGACATCACCATGAAACAGACATCACTATGAAACAGATGAAACAGACATCACCATGAAACAGACATCACTATGAAACAGATGAAACAGACATCACCATGAAACAGACATCACTATGAAACAGATGAAACAGACATCACCATGAAACAGACATCACTATGAAACAGACATCACCATGAAACAGACATCACCATGAAACAGACATCACCATGAAACAGATGAAACAGACATCACCATGAAACAGACATCACCATGAAACAGACATCACCATGAAACAGACATCACCATGAAACAGATGAAACAGACATCACCATGAAACAGACATCACCATGAAACAGACACCACCATGAAACAGACATCACCATGAAACAGACATCACCATGAAACAGACATCACCATGAAACAGATGAAACAGACATCACCATGAAACAGATGAAACAGACATCACCATGAAACAGACATCACCATGAAACAGACATCACCATGAAACAGACATCACCATGAAACAGACATCACCATGAAACAGACATCACCATGAAACAGACATCACCATGAAACAGATGAAACAGACATCACTATGAAACAGACATCACCATGAAACAGATGAAACAGACATCACTATGAAACAGACATCACCATGAAACAGACATCACCATGAAACAGACATCACCATGAAACAGACATCACCATGAAACAGACATCACCATGAAACAGACATCACTATGAACCAGACATCACCATGAAACAGACATCACCATGAAACAGACATCACCATGAAACAGACATCACCATGAAACAGACATCACCATGAAACAGACATCACCATGAAACAGATGAAACAGACATCACTATGAAACAGACATCACCATGAAACAGATGAAACAGACATCACTATGAAACAGACATCACCATGAAACAGACATCACCATGAAACAGACATCACCATGAAACAGACATCACCATGAAACAGACATCACCATGAAACAGACATCACCATGAAACAGACATCACCATGATCAGACATCACCATGAAACAGATGAAACAGACATCACCATGAAACAGACATCACCATGAAACAGACATCACCATGAAACAGACATCACCATGAAACAGACATCACCATGAAACAGACATCACCATGAAACAGATGAAACAGACATCACCATGAAACAGACATCACCATGAAACAGACATCACCATGAAACAGACATCACCATGAAACAGACATCACCATGAAACAGACATCACCATGAAACAGAAGAAACAGACATCACCATGAAACAGACATCACCATGAAACAGATGAAACAGACATCACCATGAAACAGACATCACTATGAAACAGATGAAACAGACATCACTATGAAACAGACATCACCATGAAACAGATGAAACAGACATCACTATGAAACAGACATCACTATGAAACAGATGAAACAGACATCACTATGAAACAGACATCACCATGAAACAGATGAAACAGACATCACCATGAAACAGACATCACCATGAAACAGACATCACTATGAAACAGACATCACTATGAAACAGATGAAACAGACATCACCATGAAACAGATGAAACAGACATCACCATGAAACAGACATCACCATGAAACAGACATCACTATGAAACAGACATCACCATGAAACAGACATCACCATGAAACAGATGAAACAGACATCACCATGAAACAGACATCACCATGAAACAGACATCACCATGAAACAGACATCAATATGAAACAGATGAAACAGACATCACCATGAAACAGACATCACCATGAAACAGACATCACCATGAAACAGACATCACTATGAAACAGACATCACTATGAAACAGACATCACCATGAAACAGATGAAACAGACATCACCATGAAACAGACATCACCATGAAACAGACATCACCATGAAACAGACATCACTATGAAACAGGTGAAACAGACATCACCATGAAACAGGTGAAACAGACATCACCATGAAACAGATGAAACAGACATCACCATGAAACAGACATCACCATGAAACAGATGAAACAGACATCACTATGAAACAGACATCACCATGAAACAGACATCACCATGAAACAGACATCACCATGAAACAGATGAAACAGATGAAACAGACATCACCATGAAACAGACATCACTATGAAACAGACATCACTATGAAACAGACATCACTATGAAACAGACATCACCATGAAACAGACATCACTATGAAACAGACATCACTATGAAACAGACATCACTATGAAACAGACATCACTATGAAACAGACATCACCATGAAACAGACATCACTATGAAACAGACATCACCATGAAACAGACATCACCATGAAACAGACATCACTATGAAACAGACATCACCATGAAACAGACATCACCATGAAACAGACATCACCATGAAACAGACATCACCATGAAACAGACATCACTATGAAACAGACATCACCATGAAACAGACATCACCATGAAACAGATGAAACAGACATCACCATGAAACAGACATCACCATGAAACAGACATCACCATGAAACAGACATCACCATGAAACAGACATCACTATGAAACAGACATCACCATGAAACAGACATCACCATGAAACAGACATCACCATGAAACAGACATCACCATGAAACAGATGAAACAGACATCACCATGAAACAGATGAAACAGACATCACCATGAAACAGACATCACCATGAAACAGATGAAACAGACATCACCATGAAACAGACATCACCATGAAACAGATGAAACAGACATCACCATGAAACAGACATCACCATGAAACAGACATCACCATGAAACAGACATCACCATGAAACAGACATCACTATGAAACAGATATCACCATGAAACAGATGAAACAGACATCACCATGAAACAGACATCACCATGAAACAGACATCACCATGAAACAGACATCACCATGAAACAGACATCACTATGAAACAGACATCACTATGAAACAGACATCACCATGAAACAGACATCACCATGAAACAGACATCACTATGAAACAGACATCACCATGAAACAGATGAAACAGACATCACCATGAAACAGACATCACCATGAAACAGACATCACTATGAAACAGACATCACCATGAAACAGATGAAACAGACATCACCATGAAACAGATGAAACAGACATCACCATGAAACAGATGAAACAGACATCACTATGAAACAGACATCACTATGAAACAGACATCACCATGAAACAGATGAAACAGACATCACTATGAAACAGACATCACCATGAAACAGACATCACCATGAAACAGACATCACCATGAAACAGACATCACCATGAAACAGACATCACCATGAAACAGACATCACCATGAAACAGACATCACTATGAAACAGACATCACCATGAAACAGACATCACCATGAAACAGACATCACTATGAAACAGACATCACCATGAAACAGACATCACTATGAAACAGACATCACTATGAAACAGACATCACCATGAAACAGACATCACCATGAAACAGACATCACCATGAAACAGACATCACCATGATCAGACATCACCATGATCAGACATCACCATGATCAGACATCACCATGAAACAGATGAAACAGACATCACCATGAAACAGATGAAACAGACATCACTATGAAACAGACATCACCATGAAACAGATGAAACAGACATCACTATGAAACAGACATCACCATGAAACAGACATCACCATGAAACAGACATCACCATGAAACAGACATCACCATGAAACAGACATCACCATGAAACAGACATCACTATGAAACAGACATCACCATGAAACAGACATCACCATGAAACAGACATCACCATGATCAGACATCACCATGAAACAGATGAAACAGACATCACCATGAAACAGACATCACCATGAAACAGACATCACCATGAAACAGATGAAACAGACATCACCATGAAACAGACATCACCATGAAACAGACATCACCATGAAACAGACATCACCATGAAACAGACATCACCATGAAACAGACATCACCATGAAACAGACATCACCATGAAACAGAAGAAACAGACATCACCATGAAACAGACATCACCATGAAACAGATGAAACAGACATCACCATGAAACAGACATCACTATGAAACAGATGAAACAGACATCACTATGAAACAGACATCACCATGAAACAGATGAAACAGACATCACTATGAAACAGACATCACTATGAAAGAGATGAAACAGACATCACTATGAAACAGACATCACCATGAAACAGATGAAACAGACATCACCATGAAACAGACATCACCATGAAACAGACATCACTATGAAACAGACATCACTATGAAACAGATGAAACAGACATCACCATGAAACAGATGAAACAGACATCACCATGAAACAGACATCACCATGAAACAGACATCACTATGAAACAGACATCACCATGAAACAGACATCACCATGAAACAGATGAAACAGACATCACCATGAAACAGACATCACCATGAAACAGACATCACCATGAAACAGACATCAATATGAAACAGATGAAACAGACATCACCATGAAACAGACATCACTATGAAACAGATGAAACAGACATCACTATGAAACAGACATCACCATGAAACAGATGAAACAGACATCACTATGAAACAGACATCACCATGAAACAGATGAAACAGACATCACTATGAAACAGACATCACTATGAAACAGATGAAACAGACATCACTATGAAGCAGACATCACCATGAAACAGATGAAACAGACATCACCATGAAACAGACATCACCATGAAACAGACATCACTATGAAACAGACATCACTATGAAACAGATGAAACAGACATCACCATGAAACAGATGAAACAGACATCACCATGAAACAGATGAAACAGACATCACTATGAAACAGACATCACTATGAAACAGACATCACCATGAAACAGACATCACCATGAAACAGACATCACCATGAAACAGACATCACCATGAAACAGACATCCCCATGAAACAGACATCACCATGAAACAGACATCACTATGAAACAGACATCACCATGAAACAGACATCACCATGAAACAGACATCACTATGAAACAGACATCACCATGAAACAGATGAAACAGACATCACTATGAAACAGACATCACTATGAAAGAGATGAAACAGACATCACTATGAAACAGACATCACCATGAAACAGATGAAACAGACATCACCATGAAACAGACATCACCATGAAACAGACATCACTATGAAACAGACATCACTATGAAACAGATGAAACAGACATCACCATGAAACAGATGAAACAGACATCACCATGAAACAGACATCACCATGAAACAGACATCACTATGAAACAGACATCACCATGAAACAGACATCACCATGAAACAGATGAAACAGACATCACCATGAAACAGACATCACCATGAAACAGACATCACCATGAAACAGACATCAATATGAAACAGATGAAACAGACATCACCATGAAACAGACATCACTATGAAACAGATGAAACAGACATCACTATGAAACAGACATCACCATGAAACAGACATCACCATGAAACAGACATCACCATGAAACAGATGAAACAGACATCACCATGAAACAGACATCACCATGAAACAGATGAAACAGACATCACTATGAAACAGACATCACTATGAAACAGATGAAACAGACATCACTATGAAACAGACATCACCATGAAACAGATGAAACAGACATCACTATGAAACAGACATCACTATGAAACAGATGAAACAGACATCACTATGAAGCAGACATCACCATGAAACAGATGAAACAGACATCACCATGAAACAGACATCACCATGAAACAGACATCACTATGAAACAGACATCACTATGAAACAGATGAAACAGACATCACCATGAAACAGATGAAACAGACATCACCATGAAACAGATGAAACAGACATCACTATGAAACAGACATCACTATGAAACAGACATCACCATGAAACAGACATCACCATGAAACAGACATCACCATGAAACAGACATCACCATGAAACAGACATCACCATGAAACAGACATCACCATGAAACAGACATCACTATGAAACAGACATCACCATGAAACAGACATCACCATGAAACAGACATCACTATGAAACAGACATCACCATGAAACAGACATCACTATGAAACAGACATCACTATGAAACAGACATCACCATGAAACAGACATCACCATGAAACAGACATCACCATGAAACAGACATCACCATGATCAGACATCACCATGATCAGACATCACCATGATCAGACATCACCATGAAACAGATGAAACAGACATCACCATGAAACAGATGAAACAGACATCACTATGAAACAGACATCACCATGAAACAGATGAAACAGACATCACTATGAAACAGACATCACCATGAAACAGACATCACCATGAAACAGACATCACCATGAAACAGACATCACCATGAAACAGACATCACCATGAAACAGACATCACCATGAAACAGACATCACTATGAAACAGACATCACCATGAAACAGACATCACCATGAAACAGACATCACCATGAAACAGATGAAACAGACATCACCATGAAACAGACATCACCATGAAACAGACATCACCATGAAACAGATGAAACAGACATCACCATGAAACAGACATCACCATGAAACAGACATCACCATGAAACAGACATCACCATGAAACAGACATCACCATGAAACAGACATCACCATGAAACAGAAGAAACAGACATCACCATGAAACAGACATCACCATAAAACAGATGAAACAGACATCACCATGAAACAGACATCACTATGAAACAGATGAAACAGACATCACTATGAAACAGACATCACCATGAAACAGATGAAACAGACATCACTATGAAACAGACATCACTATGAAAGAGATGAAACAGACATCACTATGAAACAGACATCACCATGAAACAGATGAAACAGACATCACCATGAAACAGACATCACCATGAAACAGACATCACTATGAAACAGACATCACTATGAAACAGATGAAACAGACATCACCATGAAACAGATGAAACAGACATCACCATGAAACAGACATCACCATGAAACAGACATCACTATGAAACAGACATCACCATGAAACAGACATCACCATGAAACAGATGAAACAGACATCACCATGAAACAGACATCACCATGAAACAGACATCACCATGAAACAGACATCAATATGAAACAGATGAAACAGACATCACCATGAAACAGACATCACTATGAAACAGATGAAACAGACATCACTATGAAACAGACATCACCATGAAACAGACATCACCATGAAACAGACATCACCATGAAACAGATGAAACAGACATCACCATGAAACAGACATCACCATGAAACAGATGAAACAGACATCACTATGAAACAGACATCACTATGAAACAGATGAAACAGACATCACTATGAAACAGACATCACCATGAAACAGATGAAACAGACATCACTATGAAACAGACATCACTATGAAACAGATGAAACAGACATCACTATGAAGCAGACATCACCATGAAACAGATGAAACAGACATCACCATGAAACAGACATCACCATGAAACAGACATCACTATGAAACAGACATCACTATGAAACAGATGAAACAGACATCACCATGAAACAGATGAAACAGACATCACCATGAAACAGATGAAACAGACATCACCATGAAACAGACATCACCATGAAACAGACATCACCATGAAACAGACATCACCATGAAACAGACATCACTATGAAACAGGTGAAACAGACATCACCATGAAACAGGTGAAACAGACATCACCATGAAACAGATGAAACAGACATCACCATGAAACAGACATCACCATGAAACAGATGAAACAGACATCACTATGAAACAGACATCACCATGAAACAGACATCACCATGAAACAGATGAAACAGACATCACCATGAAACAGACATCACCATGAAACAGACATCACCATGAAACAGACATCACCATGAAACAGACATCACTATGAAACAGACATCACTATGAAACAGACATCACCATGAAACAGACATCACCATGAAACAGATGAAACAGACATCACTATGAAACAGACATCACCATGAAACAGACATCACCATGAAACAGACATCACCATGAAACAGACATCACCATGAAACAGACATCACCATGAAACAGACATCACCATGAAACAGACATCACTATGAAACAGACATCACCATGAAACAGACATCACCATGAAACAGACATCACTATGAAACAGACATCACCATGAAACAGACATCACTATGAAACAGACATCACTATGAAACAGACATCACCATGAAACAGACATCACCATGAAACAGACATCACCATGAAACAGACATCACCATGATCAGACATCACCATGATCAGACATCACCATGATCAGACATCACCATGAAACAGATGAAACAGACATCACCATGAAACAGATGAAACCGTCCTCCGTATCTTCCATCAGTCTGTCCCACTAAACACAGAGCAATAAGGACAAAAAGAAAAGCTCATTAACTTGGTAAACAATATTAATCACATGACTAGTTTGCCTTCGGGGCAACAGTCTGTGTCTGTGACTAAATGAGTAAACTGTGTTTCAGATGACTTCTTGATGATCGGCCTTACTGCACAGTAACTCACAAGGGGAACAGAATGTCCAGTATGCAACTCATCATAATAATATATTATAATAATAATAATAATAATAATAATAATAATATATACCATTTAGCAGACGCTTTTATCCAAAGCGACTTACAGTCATGTGTGCATACATTCTACATATGGGTGGTCCCGGGGATCGAACCCACTACCCTGGCGTTACAAGCGCCATGCTCTACCAACTGAGCTACACAGGACCCCCCTATCATCTAATCCTTTCTTAGCGTCTGTTGTGATTTTAAGAAAGCCTCAGCCCCACCCCAACCTGAGACCCCAGCCCCACCCCAACCCCAGTCTCAGCCCCACCCCAGCCCCACCCCAACCCCAAACCCAGTCTCAGCCCAAGCCCCCACCCCAACCCCAGCCCCACCCCAACCCCATTCCCAGCCCCAACCCCAGTCTAACCCCAACCCCAGCCCCAGCCCCAGCCCCAACCCCAGTCTAACCCCAACCCCCACCCCAACCCCAGCCCCACCCCAACCCCAGCCCCAGCCCCAACCCCAGTCTAACCCCAACCCCAGCCCCAGCCCCAGCCCCAACCCCAGTCTCACCTCATCCTCAGCCCCGCCCCAGTCCCAGCCCCAACCCCAACCCCAGCCCCACCCCAACCCCAGCTCCAGCCCCAGCCCCAGCCCAAACCCCAGTCTCACCTCATCCTCAGCCCCGCCCCAGTCCCAGCCCCCACCCCAACCCCAGCCCCACCCCAACCCCAGCCCCAGCCCCAGCCCCAGCCCCAGCCCCAACCTCAGTCTCACCTCAGCCTCAGCCCCACCCCAGCCCCAGCCCCAGTCTCACCCCAGCCCCAGCTTCTTCACAGCGTCCATCCCGCCCGTTCCCTCTGCAGGGACACAGAGACATCATTCCATTACAGCGTCTCAGGCGTCATTTATCATCGCAGACAGTTGATTAATTAAGCCTGTCGTCTGAATTAGCCTCACTTTCCTCTCATCAAGGTGTAGGCACCACCCAGGGGGATCAGGGGAGAGGAGAGGTGGAACAATAACATTACCTACTACTTCTGGGGACTACTGAGACTCTGTCACAGCCTCACTAACACTAACTACCACTACTGAGACTCTGTCACAGCCTCACTAACACTAACTACCACTACTGAGGACTACTGAGACTCTGTTACAGCCTCACTAACACTAACTACAGCCTCACTAACACTAACTACCACTACTGAGACTCTGTCACAGCCTCACTAACACTAACTACCACTACTGAGACTCTGTCACAGCCTCACTAACACTAACTACCACTACTGAGACTCTGTCACAGCCTCACTAACACTAACTACCACTACTGAGACTCTGTCACAGCCTCACTAACACTAACTACCACTACTGAGACTCTGTCACAGCTACACTAACTACCACTACTGAGACTCTGTCACAGCCTCACTAACACTAACTACCACTACTGAGACTCTGTCACAGCCTCACTAACACTAACTACCACTACTGAGACTCTGTCACAGCCTCACTAACACTAACTACCACTACTGAGACTCTGTCACAGCCTCACTAACACTAACTACCACTACTGAGACTGTCACAGCCTCACTAACACTAACTACCACTACTGAGACTCTGTCACAGCCTCACTAACACTAACTACCACTACTGAGACTCTGTCACAGCCTCACTAACACTAACTACCACTACTGAGACTCAGTCACAGCCTCACTAACACTAACTACCACTACTGAGACTCTGTCACAGCTACACTAACTACCACTACTGAGACTCTGTCACAGCCTCACTAACACTAACTACCACTACTGAGACTCTGTCACAGCCTCACTAACACTAACTACCACTACTGAGACGATGTCACAGCCTCACTAACACTAACTACCACTACTGAGACTCTGTCACAGCCTCACTAACACTAACTACCACTACTGAGACTCTGTCACAGCCTCACTAACACTAACTACCACTACTGGGGACGATTGTAGCTCCTCTAAAAACATATTTAAGACTCGTAAAGCCACTCATTCACGCTGATGATCTAACGTGACGTTTTAAAGAGGAGGCCTGTTGGTCGTGTTCCGTCCACCACTCCTTCTTCAGCAGGATGGGTCTGCTCCACGGGTGAGTGCCGCAGCAGAGACCCTTAATGACATGGAAGGGATATGTATTAGCTGTGTGTGTGTGTGTGTGTGTGTGTGTGTGTGTGTGTGTGTGTGTGTGTGTGTGTGTGTGTGTGTGTGTGTGTGTGTGTGTGTGTGTGTGTGTGTGTGTGTGTGTGTGTGTGTGTGTGTGTGTGTGTGTGTGTGTGTGTGTGTGTGTGTGTGTGTGTGTGTGTGTGTGTGTTGTTGTGTTATAGAGAGCCTGCTTTACTGAAAGGGGCACGCTCATCATCAACCCTCACACTTCAGGTCCACTCATGGACCATTAGAACGGAGGAGGACTGACGCTGTTCGTAATACACACACACACACACACACACCCCAGACACACACACACTTCATCTAGATGGACGTTCACTGAGGAGACACCTCACATACTGAAGGAAAACACACACACACCCCAGACACACACACACTTCATCTAGATGGACGTTCACTGAGGAGACACCTCACACACTGAAGGAAAACACACACACACACCCCAAACACACACACACTTCATCTAGATGGACGTTCACTGAGGAGACACCTCACACACTGAAGGAAAACACACACACACATCAAATCAAAATCAAATCATATGTATTTATAAAGCCCTTCTTACATCAGCTGATGTCACAAAGTGCTGTACAGAAACCCAGCCTGAAACCCCAAACAGCAAGCAGTGCAGGTGTAGAAGCACAGTGGCTTGGAAAAACTCCCTAGAAAGGCCAGAACCTAGGAAGAAACCTAGAGAGGAACCAGGCTATGAGGGGTGGCCAGTCCTCTTCTGGCTGTGCCGGGTGGAGATTGTAACAGAACATGGCCAAAACACACACACACACTTCACATCTTCATCTAGATGGACGACCCCAGTCAGATGTTTACCAGTCCAGGGTCGTCTCAACACAACATGACCCCAGTCAGATGTTTACCAGTCCAGGGTCGTCTCATCACAACATGACCCCAGTCAGATGTTTACCAGTCCAGGGTCGTCTCAACACAACATGACCCCAGTCAGATGTTTACCAGTCCAGGGTCGTCTCAACACAACATGACCCCAGTCAGATGTTTACCAGTCCAGGGTCGTCTCATCACAACATGACCCCAGTCAGATGTTTACCAGTCCAGGGTCGTCTCAACACAACATGACCCCAGTCAGATGTTTACCAGTCCAGGGTCGTCTCAACACAACATGACCCCAGTCAGATGTTTACCAGTCCAGGGTCGTCTCATCACAACATGACCCCAGTCAGATGTTTACCAGTCCAGGGTCGTCTCAACACAACATGACCCCAGTCAGATGTTTACCAGTCCAGGGTCGTCTCAACACAACATGACCCCAGTCAGATTTTTACCAGTCCAGGGTCATCTCATCACAACATGACCCCAGTCAGATGTTTACCAGTCCAGGGTCGTCTCAACACAACATGGCCCCAGTCAGATGTTTACCAGTCCAGGGTCATCTCATCACAACATGACCCCAGTTGTGTTAATACTGAAGCCAAACCACAAAAATACTTAAAATTCAAATGTTCTTGTTGAGTTTGTTATTTGCTGAAATAATCAAAATAACAAAAAAAACACTATATATACAAATGTGGACACCACTTCAAATTCCTGGGTTTGACTATTTCAGCCGTTTTACCCGTTGCTGACAGGTGTATAAAATTGAGCACACAGCCATGCAATCTCCATGGACAAACATTGGCAGTAGAATGGGCCTTACTGAAGAGCTCAGTGACTTTCAACGTGGCACCGTCATAGGATGTCACCTTTCCAACAAGTCAGTTCGTCAAGTTTCTGCCCAGTTGGAGCTGCCACGGTCAACTGTAAGCCCTGTTATTGTGAAGTGGAAACATCTAGGAGAAACAACGGCTCAGCCGCGAAGTGGTAGGCCACACAAGCTCACGGAACGGGACCTGCGAGTGCTGAAGAGCATAGCGGCAAAAAGAAACGTCTGTCCTCGGTTGCAACCCTCCACTACCGAGTTCCAAACTGCCTCTGTAAGCAACGTCAGCACAAGAACTGTTCATCAGGAGCTTCATGAAATGGGTTTCCATGGCTGAGCAGCAGCACACAAGCCTAAGATCACCATGCGCAATGACAAGCGTTGGCTGGAGTGATGTAAAGCTCAGCCCCATTGGACTCTGGAGCAGTGGAATCGTGTTCTCTGGAGTGATGTAAAGCTCAGTCCCATTGGACTCTGGAGCAGTGGAAATGTGTTCTCTGGAGTGATGTAAAGCTCACCGCCATTGGACTCTGGAGCAGTGGAAATGTGTTCTCTGGAGTGATGTAAAGCTCAGCCCCATTGGACTCTGGAGCAGTGGAATCGTGTTCTCTGGAGTGATGTAAAGCTCAGCGCCATTGACTGTGGAGCAGTGGAAACTTGTTCTCTGGAGTGATGAATCACGTTTCACCATCTGGCAGTCCGACGGACGAATCTGGGTTTGGCAGATGCCAGGAGAACGCTACCTTGGCTGAATGCATATTGCCAACTGTAAAGTTTGGTGGAGGAGGAATAATGGTCGGGGGCTGTTTTTTCATGGTTCGGACTAGGCTCCTCAGTTCCAGTGAAGGGGAATCTTAACGCTACAGCATACATGACAATGACATTCTAGACGATTCTGTGCTTCCAACTCTGTGGCAACAGTTTGCTGAAGGCCCTTTCCTGTTTCAGCATGACAATGCTCCCGTGCACAAGGCGAGGTCCGTACAGAAATGGTTTGTTGAGATCAGTGTGGAAGAACTTGACTGGCCTACACAAAGCCCTGACCTCAACCCCATCCAACACCTTTGGCATGAATTGGAACGCAGTCTGCAAACCAGGCCTAATTGCTGAACATCAGTGCCTCGACCTCACTAATGCTCTTGTGGCTGAATGGAAGCAAGTCCCCTCTCAGAAATGTTCAAACATTGAGTGTAGAGCCTTCCCAGAAGAGTGGAGGACTGTTATAGCAGCAGAGGGACGGGGAACCAACTCCGTATTAATTCCCATGATGTTGGACTGAGACGTTGAACGAGCAGGTGTCCACATACTTTCGGGTCATGTAGTGTAGATTGTGTTTTTGTCCCTTTTCTCTGAGGCCTTGATGCATGTGTCACCTACACTCTGAATATGTTTTCATATATAACGATGTAAAATAACACATTAGAATCCTGTTTCTGTAAATAAAAATAAATAAAACATCACATGATGAAGTGGATATTGCAATACCCCCTCCAATTCCATTCAGAAATGATTTTTTTTTTAAATCCTGAGGTAAGTCCGTGCCACTAGACAACAGTAAAGCTAATCAAAATAACACTGTGGCTTTTCTGTGGACACAAGACCAGAGAAACACATCATTAGAAATATAAATATTCCAGTCGTGTCGACATTGTCATTACAAACACCAGAGAGACCCCTTCCAGGACCCCTGATTATCCATGGATTAATATCAGACTCATATTCTACCTCACACTGGGCTGTGTCCCAAAATGGCACCCTGCTCTTGATATAGTGCATTATGTTTGACTGGAGTCTTTTTCCCTTTAGAGTGCACTACAATTGTAGTAGTGCACTACAATAGTAGTAGTGCACTACAATAGTAGTAGTGCACTACAAAGGGAATAAGGTGTCATTTGGGACGTGTCTACTGTCTGTGTATGCAGCAAAGGGTTAGCCTGGTGTTATTGGGAAATACATGAATTAGTGCCGCGCCATGTGTCACGGCTATTATCAGAAAGCAGGAGGCTTGGGGGAAGACTGGAGGAGGACTGGAGGAGAACTGGGGGAGGCTTGGGGGAGGAATGGGGGAGGACTGGAGGAGGACTGGAGGAGGCTTGGGGGAGGACTGGAGGAGGCCTGGAGGAGGACTTGAGGAGGCCTGGAGGACTGGAGGAGGTCTGGAGGAGGACTGGAGGAGGACTGGAGAAGGCTTGGGGGAGGACTGGAGGAGGCCTGGAGGAGGACTTGAGGAGGCCTGGAGGACTGGAGGAGGTCTGGAGGAGGAATGGAGGAGGACGGAGAGGACTGGAGGAGGCTTGGGGGAGGACTGGAGGAGGACTGGGGGAGGACTGGAGGAGGACTGGAGAAGGCTTGGGGGAGGACTGGAGGAGGCCTGGAGGATGACTTGAGGAGGCCTGGAGGAGGACTGGAGGAGGCCTGGAGGAGGACTGGAGGAGGCTTGGGTTAGGACTGGAGGAGGACTGGAGAAGGCTTGGGGGAGGACCGGAGGAGGCCTGGAGGAGGAATTGAGGAGGCCTGGAGGACTGGAGGAGGTCTGGAGGAGGACTGGAGGAGGACTGGAGGAGGCTTGGGGGAGGACTGGAGGAGGCCTGGAGGAGGACTTGAGGAGGCCTGGAGGACTGGAGGAGGTCTGGAGGAGGACTGTAGGAGGACTGGAGAAGGCTTGGGGGAGGACTGGAGGAGTCCTGGAGGAGGACTTGAGGAGGCCTGGAGGACTGGAGGAGGTCTGGAGGAGGACTGGAGGAGGCCTGGAGGAGGACTGGAGGAGGCTTAGGGGAGGACTGGAGGAGGCCTGGAAAAGGACTTGAGGAGGCCTGGAGGAGGCCTGGCAGGCACCTTGGCAGGCACCCTGGCAGGCACCCTGGCAAGCACCTTGGCAGGCACCCTGGCAGGCACCTTGGCAGGCACCCTGGCAGGCACCTTGGCAGGTACCTTGGCAGGCACCCTGGCAGGCACCTTGGCAGGCACCCTTGCAGGCACCTTGGCAGGCACCCTGGCAGGCACCTTGGCAGGCAGGTGGGGTTATGGGTTGATGGTGTGGCTTCCAGAGCTCCCCTCCATTGTACAGTGTGTGTGTGTGTGTGTGTGTGTGTGTGTGTGTGTGTGTGTGTGTGTGTGTGTGTGTGTGTGTGTGTGTGTGTGTGTGTGTGTGTGTGTGTGTGTGTGTGTGTGTGTGTGTGTGTGTGTGTGTGTGTGTGTGTGTGTGTGGGCGTGGGCGTGTGTGCGTGTGTGCGTGTGTGTGTGCATGTGTGCGTATGCGTGTGTTCAGAGCAGACGTAGACATAAACCACTCCAACAGTAATCATATCCCTGCAGGTCAGTCCCCCCTCCAGTCCAGTACCTGTTTCAGAAACATATTAAACATACCTTAAATCCTGACCTTAATCTGCAAGACGAGGGCCGAGATTGAGGAGATGGACATGCATTTATAATGTCCTGTGGAATGGAAGGGGTTTCTGGGTGTGGTCTCCCCCTTGG
The DNA here is from genome assembly GCF_021184085.1 of Oncorhynchus gorbuscha. Lineage (NCBI taxonomy): Eukaryota > Metazoa > Chordata > Actinopteri > Salmoniformes > Salmonidae > Oncorhynchus > Oncorhynchus gorbuscha. The sequence continues at coordinate 115,643 of NW_025745736.1, read as the reverse complement.
TAGGGTTGAGGAGATGGACATGCATTTATAATGTCCTGTGGAATGGAAGGGGTTTCTGGGTGTAGTCTCCTCCTTGGTAGGGTTGAGGAGATGGACATGCATCTATAATGTCCTGTGGAATGGAAGGGGTTTCTGGGTGTAGTCTCCTCCTTGGTGGGGTTGAGGAGATGGACATGCATTTATAATGTCCTGTGGAATGGAAGGGGTTTCTGGGTGTGGTCTCCCCCTTGGTAGGGTTGAGGAGATGGACATGCATTTATAATGTCCTGTGGAATGGAAGGGGTTTCTGGGTGTAGTCTCCCCCTTGGTGGGGTTGAGGAGATGGACATCTATAATGTCCTGTGGAATGGAAAGGGGTTTCTGGGTGTAGTCTCCTCCTTGGTGGGGTTGAGGAGATGGACATCTATAATGTCCTGTGGAATGGAAGGGGTTTCTGGGTGTAGTCTTTGACCAAACATTTATCTTATCTTATTTATCTTTAAATATTTCCCATCTCATTCGAATACCAGCTAGGTATTGAATGCGTATACAAAGATGATGTGGAGTTTTTATCTTCTTGTATCTGATAGTAGTCGTCTGACATGATTATATCATAACTAGAGTCACAGAGAAATAAACACACACATAAGTATTTTATTACAGAATATAGACACCCTGGTCTGTAAACACAGTCCTCAGTCCCTGGTCTGTAAACACAGTCCTCAATCCCTGGTCTGTAAACACAGTCCTCAGTCCCTGGTCTGTAAACACAGTCCTCAGTCCCTGGTCTGTAAACACAGTCCTCAGTCCCTGGTCTGTAAACACAGTCCTCAGTCTCTGGTCTGTAAACACAGTCCTCAGCCCCTGGTCTGTAAACACAGTCCTCAGCCCCTGGTCTGTAAACACAGTCCTTAGTCCCTGGTCTGTAACCACAGTCCTTAGTCCCTGGTCTGTAATCACAGTCCTCAGTCCCTGGTCTGTAAACACAGTCCTCGGTCCCTGGTCTGTAACCAGCTATACACAGTCCTCAGTCCCTGGTCTGTAACCAGCTAGACACAGTCCTTAGTCCCTGGTCTGTAAACACAGTCCTCAGTCCCTGGTCTGTAAACACAGTCCTCAGTCCCTGGTCTGTAACCAGCTATACACAGTCCTCAGTCCCTGGTCTGTAACCAGCTATACACAGTCCTTACTCCCTGGTCTGTAAACACAGTCCTTAGTCCCTGGTCTGTAACCAGCTATACACAGTCCTCAGTCCCTGGTCTGTAACCAGCTAGACACAGTCCTTACTCCCTGGTCTGTAAACACAGTCCTTAGTCCCTGGTCTGTAACCAGCTATACACAGTCCTTAGTCCCTGGTCTGTAAACATAGTCCTTAGTCTATGGTCTGTAACCAGCTAGACACAGTCCTCAGTCCCTGGTCTGTAACCAGCTATACACAGTCCTCAGTCCCTGGTCTGTAAACACAGTCCTCAGTCCCTGGTCTGTAAACACAGTCCTCAGTCCCTGGTCTGTTACCAGCTATGACAGAGCTGCCCTTAATCCCTCCATCTTTTAAGGTGGAACAGCAAACACTGGAGGTTAAAAGGTCAGGGGTTAACCCCACTGCCGTGACCCCCTTGAGTGTTCCGCAATAGTTAATATGTAATTTACTCCTGCCGTCATGACCTTTGGATCGGTGGCAGCGCCGGGACTAGCCACGCTATTATAGAGCACTTATAGACACCATTATTTTGGTGTGTTGGAGTCCATATATCTCCCACCTCCGCTGTCACTGCACGGGAGGCCCTTACACCAAACTAACCAATACACGGCTGTCACTGCACCCTGGCCCTTACACCAAACTAACCAATACAAGGCTGTCACTGCACGGGAGGCCCTTACACCAAACTAACCAATACAAGGCTGTCACTGCACGGGAGGCCCTTACACCAAACTAACCAATACAAGGCTGTCACTGCACGGGAGGCCCTTACACCAAACTAACCAATACACGGCTGTCACTGCACGGGAGGCCCTTACACCAAACTAACCAATACGCGGCTGTCACTGCACGGGAGGCCCTTACACCAAACTAACCAATACACGGCTGTCCATGGCTGGCCTGGCCCGCAACAGAATAGACCAAGCCAACCAATACACGGCTGTCCATGGCTGGCCTGGCCCGCAACAGAATAGACCAAGCCAACCATACAAGGCTGTCCATGGCTGGCCTGGCCCGCAACAGAATAGACCAAGCCAACCAATACATGGCTGTCCATGGCTGGCCTGGCCCACAACAGAATAGACCAAGCCAACCAATACAAGGCTGTCCATGGCTGGCCTGGCCCACAACAGAATAGACCAAGCCAACCATACAAGGCTGTCCATGGCTGGCCTGGCCCGCAACAGAATAGACCAAGCCAACCAATACACGGCTGTCCATGGCTGGCCTGGCCCGCAACAGAATAGACCAAGCCAACCAATACATGGCTGTCCATGGCTGGCCTGGCCCGCAACAGAATAGACCAAGCCAACCATACAAGGCTGTCCATGGCTGGCCTGGCCCGCAATAGAATAGACCAAGCCAACCAATACACGGCTGTCCATGGCTGGCCTGGCCCACAACAGAATAGACCAAGCCAACCAATACAAGGCTGTCCATGGCTGGCCTGGCCCGCAACAGAATAGACCAAGCCAACCAATACAAGGCTGTCCATGGCTGGCCTGGCCCGCAACAGAATAGACCAAGCCAACCAATACAAGGCTGTCCATGGCTGGCCTGGCCCGCAACAGAATAGACCAAGCCAACCAATACAAGGCTGTCCATGGCTGGCCTGGCCCGCAACAGAATAGACCAAGCCAACCAATACAAGGCTGTCCATGGCTGGCCTGGCCCGCAACAGAATAGACCAAGCCAACCAATACAAGGCTGTCCATGGCTGGCCTGGCCCACAACAGAATAGACCAAGCCAACCAATACAAGGCTGTCCATGGCTGGCCTGGCCCGCAACAGAATAGACCAAGCCAACCAATACATGGCTGTCCATGGCTGGCCTGGCCCGCAACAGAATAGATAAAATGCATAATTGTTTTTATTTGTGAAAATGTGATTGTTTTGTTTATACATTGAAAAGTCATTTCAAATCAAATTTTATTTGTCACATGCGCGGAATAAAACAGGTGTAGACTTTATTGTGAAATGTTTACTGACGAGCCCTTAACCAACGACGCACAGTTAAAACGTACGAAGAATTAGCTAAACAGGAAATAATTACAATAAAATAACAATAATGAGACTATATATAAAGGAGTAGCAGTACTGAGTCAATGTGCAGGGGTACTGAGTCAATGTGCCGGTGTACTGAGGCACTGTGCCGAGGTACTGAGTCAATGTACCGGGGTACTGAGTCACTGTGCCGGGGTACTGAGTCAATGTGCCGGGGTACTGAGTCAATGTGCCGAGGTACTGAGTCACTGTGCCGAGGTACTGAGTCAATGTGCCGGTGTACTGAGTCACTGTGCCGAGGTACTGAGTCAATGTGCCAGGGTACTGAGTCACTGTGCTGGGGTCAATGTGCAGAGGTACTGAGTCAATGTGCCGAGGTACTGAGTCACTGTGCTGGGGTACTGAGTCACTGTGCTGGGGTACTGAGTCACTGTGCTGGGGTACTGAGTCACTGTGCCGGGGTACTGAGTCACTGTGATGGGGTACTGAGTCACTGTGCTGGTGTACTGAGTCACTGTGCAGAGGTACTGAGTCAATGTGCCGAGGCACTGAGTCAATGTGCCGAGGTACTGAGTCACTGTGCCGAGGTACTGAGTCAATGTGCCGGTGTACTGAGTCACTGTGCCGAGGTACTGAGTCAATGTGCCGGGGTACTGAGTCAATGTGCCGGGGTACTGAGTCAATGTGCCGGTGTACTGAGTCACTGTGCTGGGGTACTGAGTCACTGTGCTGGGGTACTGAGTCACTGTGCTGGGGTACTGAGTCAATGTGCAGGGGAGTAGCAGTACTGGGTCAATGTGCCGGGGTACTGAGACACTGTGCTGGGATACTGAGTCAATGTGCAGGGTTACCGAGTCAATGTGCCGGGGTACTGAGTCAATGTGCCGGGGTACTGAGTCAATGTGCCGGGGTACTGAGTCGGTGTGCTTGCTACTGAGTCAATGTGCTGGGGTACTGAGTCAATGTGCCGGGGTACTGAGTCAATGTGCCAGGGTACTGAGTCAATGTGCCGGGGTACTGAGTCAATGTGCCGGGGTACTGAGTCAATGTGCCAGGGTACTGAGTCAATGTGCCGGGGTACTGAGTCAATGTGCCGGGGTACTGAGTCAATGTGCCGGGGTACTGAGTCGGTGTGCTGGGGTACTGAGTCAATGTGCCGGAGTACGAGGTAGTTGAGGTACAGTAGTTGAAGTAATATGTACATTTTGTAATAAAACAAACAAAATACAAATAAATAATGTTACCTTAGAATTTCTATAAAATATGAAACTCTTTGTGAGAAGCATCAAACACCCCCCCCCCCCACTCCCTTCCTCCATCTGTGAACAACCTTGTTGCTATTCCTGTGGCTGTTCCTGTGAAGTGCCTCCCTCCCTCCTCTCCTGTACAACGCTGGTGGTAATTTCAGTCAGGCGAAACAAACAGTCACATTACATACACATCCCCATCCGTTCCTACCATCCATCGTATAAACACAGGGAGAAGACAGCCTCCATTTCCTCATCCCCGTCTCCGATATCCTGTGGGGTCGACCAATCACGGACGGCCTCCCGAAACGTGGGACCACTAATTCCCTATACAGTGCACAATATAGGGAATCAAATCAACGCTTTTATTTTGTAAACAGGTGTGGACAAACCGTGAAGTGCTTTACTTACGGGTGTGCCATTTGGGATGCACACCACTGTCTGTATCGCTTGGTAACACAAACACAGGTCTGCCTGCAGGTAGCAGCCTAATGTTAGACCAGACATCTCGCTCTCGGGCCAGCTGTTTCTCTTCTGCTCCGTATGGGATCAGTGAGCTGCTGCGGGAAGAAGAGGTGTTGGAGGTCCTGTCTTATTGAATGATAGCCCCACTCCCCTGCTGCAGGAGACACTAGCCCCCTCTCCTTCCCTGTCTCCCCGCTACCTGGCCCCCTGTTTTCGCTGTCCTAAGAGAGAGAGAGAGAGAGAGAGAGAGAGAGAGAGAGAGAGAGAGAGAGAGAGAGAGAGAGAGAGAGAGAGAGAGAGAGAGAGAGGTGAGAGAGAGGGTGAGAGAGACAGGGTGAGAGAGAGAGAGAGAGAGAGAGAGAGAGAGAGAGAGAGAGAGAGAGAGAGAGATACACAGGGTGAGAGAGAGAGATGCTATCCATCTGTTAAACTCCTGAGCATCAGCTGTAGAGGGTATCTGTGGCCAAACGTACCAGGAGGCAGCCTGCTGTTAGAAGCACTGAGGCACCGCTGCTGACAACCCCAGAGGGTTGTCTCCTTCAGGATTCCAGGGTTACGTCTGATATATCCATCTATTGGAACCAAGCCATGGCATCACCTGTGTTGTGTTCGCCTATATTCTGCATACCCTTGTGATGTTCTACTCCTTTTGTTAACTTCAGGACTGGCGTTAGGGCTGTGAATGAGGACTGGTGTTAGGGCTGTGAATGAGGACTGGCGTTAGGGACTGTGAATGAGGACTGGCGTTAAGGGCTGTGAATGAGGACTGGCGTTAGGGCTGTGAATGAGGACTGGTGTTAGGGGCTGTGAATGAGGACTGGCGTTAGGGGCTGTGAATGAGGACTGGCGTTAAGGGCTGTGAATGAGGACTGGCGTTAGGGCTGTGAATGAGGACTGGTGTTAGGGGCTGTGAATGAGGACTGGCGTTAGGGCTGTGAATGAGGACTGGCGTTAGGGCTGTGAATGAGGACTGGCGTTAGGGCTGTGAATGAGGACTGGCGTTAAGGGCTGTGAATGAGGACTGGCGTTAGGGCTGAGAATGAGGACTGGTGTTAGGGGCTGTGAATGAGGACTGGCGTTAAGGGCTGTGAATGAGGACTGGCGTTAGGGCTGTGAATGAGGACTGGTGTTAGGGGCTGTGAATGAGGACTGGCGTTAGGGGCTGTGAATGAGGACTGGTGTTAGGGGCTGTGAATGAGGACTGGTGTTAGGGCTGTGAATGAGGACTGGTGTTAGGGGCTGTGAATGAGGACTGGTGTTAGGGGCTGTGAATGAGGACTGGTGTTAGGGCTGTGAATGAGGACTGGTGTTAGGGGCTGTGAATGAGGACTGGCGTTAGGGGCTGTGAATGAGGACTGACATTAGGGCTGTGAATGAGGACTGGTGGTAGGGGCTGTGAATGAGGACTGGTGTTAGGGTCTGTGAATGAGGACTGGTGTTAGGGGCTGTGAATGAGGACTGGTGTTAGGGGCTGTGAATGAGGACTGGCGTTAGGGGCTGTGAATGAGGACTGGCGTTAGGGTCTGTGAATGAGGACTGGTGTTAGGGCTGTGAATGAGGACTGGTGTTAGGGGCTGTGAATGAGGACTGGTGTTAGGGCTGTGAATGACGACTGGTGTTAGGGGCTGTGAATGAGGACTGGTGTTAGGGCTGTGAATGAGGACTGACATTAGGGCTGTGAATGAGGACTGGTGGTAGGGGCTGTGAATGAGGACTGGTGTTAGGGTCTGTGAATGAGGACTGGTGTTGGGGGCTGTGAATGAGGACTGGTGTTAGGGGCTGTGAATGAGGACTGGTGTTAGGGACTGTGAATGAGGACTGACATTAGGGCTGTGAATGAGGACTGGTGTTAGGGTCTGTGAATGAGGACTGGTGTTAGGGGCTGTGAATGAGGACTGGCGTTAGGGGCTGTGAATGAGGACTGACATTAGGGCTGTGAATGAGGACTGGTGGTAGGGGCTGTGAATGAGGACTGGTGTTAGGGGCTGTGAATGAGGACTGACTTTAGGGCTGTGAATGAGGACTGGTGGTAGGGCTGTGAATGAGGACTGGTGTTAGGGGCTGTGAATGAGGACTGGTGTTAAGGGCTGTGAATGAGGACTGGTGTTAGGGGCTGTGAATGAGGACTGGTATTAGGGGCTGTGAATGAGGACTGGTGTTAGGGGCTGTGAATGAGGACTGACGTTAGGGCAGTGAATGACGACTGGTGGTAGGGGCTGTGAATGAGGATTGGTGTTAGGGGCTGTGAATGAGGACTGGTGGTAGGGGCTGTGAATGAGGACTGACGTTTGGGCTGTGAATGAGGACTGGTGTTAGGGGCTGTGAATGAGGACTGACGTTTGGGCTGTGAATGAGGACTGGTGTTAGGGGCTGTGAATGAGGACTGGTGGTATAGGGCTGTGAATGAGGACTGGCGTTAGGGGCTGTGAATGAGGACTGACATTAGGGTTGTGAATGAGAACTGATGTTAGGGGCTGTGAATGAGGACTGGTGTTAGGGGCTGTGAATGAGGATTGGTGTTAGGGGCTGTGAATGAGGACTGACGTTTGGGCTGTGAATGAGGACTGGTGTTAGGGGCTGTGAATGAGGACTGACATTAGGGCAGTGAATGAGGACTGACGTTAGGGGCTGTGAATGAGGACTGACATTAGGGCTGTGAATGAGGACTGACGTTAGAGCTGTGAATGAGGACTGGTGCTAGGGGCTGTGAATGAGGACTGACGTGTTAGGGCTGTGAATGAGGACTGACGTTAGAGCTGTGAATGAGGACTGGTGCTAGGGGCTGTGAATGAGGACTGACGTGTTAGGGCTGTGAATGAGGACTGACGTTAGGGCAGTGTAGGAAGGAGAAGTATTGGCTGGCTTTGTAAGGGGATTGTCATTTGTGTTGACCTGGGGCTGGCCATGGGGGTGCCTGTGGGGCTGCCTGTGGGGCTGCCTGTGGGGCTGCCTGTGGGGCTTTCTGTATGTATGTATGATGTTATACATGTGTCACTTCATACCTCTCTGTCTGTCATGGTGACATGTCTCAGTGTCTCTAGTCATGGTGACATGTCTCAATATCTCTAGTCATGGTGACATGTCTCAGTATCTCTAGTCATGGTGACATGTCTCAGTCTCTCTAGTCATGGTGACATGTCTCAGTATCTCTAGTCATGGTGACATGTCTCAGTGTCTCTAGTCATGGTGACATGTCTCAGTGTCTCTAGTCATGTTGACATGTCTCAGTGTCTCTAGTCATGGTGACATGTCTCAGTATCTCTAGTCATGGTGACATGTCTCAGTGTCTCTAGTCATGGTGACATGTCTCAGTATCTCTAGTCATGGTGACATGTCTCAGTGTCTCTAGTCATGGTGACATGTCTCAGTATCTCTAGTCATGGTGACATGTCTCAGTATCTCTAGTCATGGTGACATGTCTCTTTGTCTCTAGTCATGGTGACATGTCTCTTTGTCTCTAGTCATGGTGACATGTCTCAGTATCTCTAGTCATGGTGACATGTCTCAGTATCTCTAGTCATGATGACATGTCTCAGTATCTCTAGTCATGATGACATGTCTCAGTGTCTCTAGTCATGATGACATGTCTCAGTGTCTCTAGTCATGGTGACATGTCTCAGTATCTCTCGTCATGGTGACATGTCTCAGTATCTCTAGTCATGGTGACATGTCTCAGTATCTCTAGTCATGGTGACATGTCTCAGTGTCTCTAGTCATGGTGACATGTCTCAGTATCTCTAGTCATGGTGACATGTCTCAGTATCTCTAGTCATGGTGACATGTCTCAGTATCTCTAGTCATGGTGACATGTCTCTTTGTCTCTCGTCATGGTGACATGTCTCAGTATCTCTAGTCATGGTGACATGTCTCAGTATCTCTAGTCATGGTGACATGTCTCAGTGTCTCTAGTCATGGTGACATGTCTCAGTATCTCTAGTCATGGTGACATGTCTCAGTATCTCTAGTCATGGTGACATGTCTCAGTATCTCTAGTCATGGTGACATGTCTCTTTGTCTCTCGTCATGGTGACATGTCTCAGTATCTCTCGTCATGGTGACATGTCTCAGTATCTCTCGTCATGGTGACATGTCTCAGTATCTCTAGTCATAGGTTAGAACATGTCTCAGTATCTCTAGTCATGGTGACATGTCTCAGTGTCTCTAGTCATGGTGACATGTCTCAGTGTCTCTCGTCATGGTGACATGTCTCAGTATCTCTAGTCATGGTGACATGTCTCAGTATCTCTAGTCATGGTGACATGTCTCAGTATCTCTAGTCATGGTGACATGTCTCAGTGTCTCTAGTCATGGTGACATGTCTCAGTGTCTCTAGTCATGGTGACATGTCTCAGTATCTCTAGTCATGGTGACATGTCTCAGTATCTCTAGTCATAGGTTAGAACATGTGTCAGTGTCTCTAGTCATGGTGACATGTCTCAGTATCTCTAGTCATGGTGACATGTCTCAGTATCTCTAGTCATAGGTTAGAACATGTCTCAGTGTCTCTAGTCATGGTGACATGTGTCAGTATCTCTAGTCATGGTGACATGTCTCAGTATCTCTAGTCATGGTGACATGTCTCAGTGTCTCTAGTCATGGTGACATGTCTCAGTATCTCTAGTCATGGTGACATGTCTCAGTATCTCTAGTCATGGTGACATGTCTCAGTGTCTCTAGTCATGGTGACATGTCTCAGTATCTCTAGTCATGGTGACATGTCTCTTTGTCTCTAGTCATGGTGACATGTCTCAGTATCTCTAGTCATAGGTTAGAACATGTCTCAGTGTCTCTAGTCATGGTGACATGTCTCAGTATCTCTAGTCATGGTGACATGTCTCTTTGTCTCTAGTCATGGTGACCTGTCTCAGTATCTCTAGTCATGGTGACATGTCTCTTTGTCTCTAGTCATGTTGACATGTCTCAGTATCTCTAGTCATGATGACATGTCTCAGTGTCTCTAGTCATGGTGACATGTCTCAGTATCTCTAGTCATGGTGACATGTCTCCGTGTCTCTTGTCCCAGATCACTGTTCCTCCTCCATCAAACTCGTCCGTCGGGCTTCCAGATAATTAAGCGTGATTCATCACTCCAGAGAAAGAGTTTCCACTGTTCCAGAGTCCAATGGCGACGAGCTTTACACCACTCCGGCCGTCGCTTGGCATTGTGCATGGTGATCTTAGGCTTGTGTGCGGCTGCTCGGCCATGGAAACCCATTTCATGAAGCTCCTGATGAACAGTTCTTGTAGCTGACCTTGCATCCAGAGACAGTTTGGAACTCGTTAGTGTGTGTTGCAACCAAGGACGGGTTATTTTACATTTCAAATTAGAAAGGACAGGTTATTTATGAAAGGACAGGTTATTTTTTTACATTTCAAATTAGAAAGGACATGTTATTTTTTACATTTCAAATTAGAAAGGAGAGGTTCTTTTTTACATTTCAAATTAGAAAGGACAGGTTATTTATGAAAGGACAGGTTATTTATGAAAGGACAGGTTATTTATTGAAGGCCTGGTTCTTTTTTACATTTCAAATTAGAAAGGACAGGTTATTTTTTTGCATTTAAAATGAGAAAGGACAAGTTATTTTTTACATTTCAAATTAGAAAGGACAGGTTATTTATGAAAGGACAGGTTATTTATGAAAGGACAGGTTATTTATGAAAGGACTGGTTATTTTTTACATTTCAAATTAGAAAGGACAGGTTATTTATGAAAGGACAGGTTATTTTGACATTTCAAATTAGAAAGGACAGGTTATTTATGAAAGGACAGGTTATTTTTTACATTTCAAATTGGAGAGGACAGGTTATTTATAAAGGACAGGTTATTTTACATTTCAAATTAGAAAGGACAGGTTTTTTTACATTTCAAATTGGAAAGGTGTTAAAACAATGGAAGTGTTGATGAATTTATCTGCAGAGAAGCAGAGAACCGTTCACTCAGACAAATTGTGTTTGTCACATGCCCCAAATACTACAGGTACTACAGGTACCTTACAGTGAAATTATTACTTTACCAGCCCTTATAAGAAAATAAAGGGTTAAAAGAAAGTATTTACTCAAATAAACTGCAGTTAAAAAAATATGTATTATTTTAAAATTAATAAATCAATTAAAAATAAAAACAAATGTGGTTCCAGGAATCATGACTAGGTCTTTATGTGGCTTTTTATTGTCCATGTCATTTTACCTCCCTCCACTTTGAGACACCAACAAGCAGGTGAAAAGAAGCAGGCGTGGTGTGTTCGTGCGATTTGGATCTGTGTACGAAAGGGCTTAATAGGGAGCGGCAGGGTAGCCTGGTGGTTAGAGCGTTGGACTAGTAACCGGAAGGTTGTATGTTCAAATCCGAGCTGACAAGTTACAACTATGTCATTCTTCCCCTGAAAAGGCAGTTAACCTATTGTTCCTAGGCAGTCATTGTAAATATGAATTTGTTCTCAACTGACTAGCCTAGTTAAAATACGTGACATTTTGAGTAGTGGTTGGGGAGACCCAATGTATGCTTTCTCCAATTATGCTATATTACTACGTGGAACATGTTTTTTTTAAACAATTTGATAAAGCTTAATTTATCTTTCATTTCTATGCTTTAATGTAACATACTTGTATTTTATGGCATTAGTTATACTGAAGAATGAGGAAACGTTGAGGCTATCTTTCAGTAGGGTAGTTCCTGGTTAGTTGGACTACCTGAAAAGCCCGAGGCGTTTAGGGACCACATGGGAATCATCTTGAATGGAATCCTATCGGTCCTAATGATCGCCTTGGGGGTTTAGATTCCTTCCCATCATTGATCTACATTCTAAACTCCTTTACGGTTGCTTCCTATCGTTCTACCGCTCCATTTGAAGCAGGAAACAGAGCTCTGGTCAGTCAGGTGGAATCCCCAGACTGACCTCAGGGAATCAGACCTTCCAAGCTGCTCCTCTTCTTCTCCATCCGCCACCTTCCAATGTTATGCTCCTTTAATTGAGAGATCTTCTTACTTGATGTATTGTAAAATGAATCGCTAATTTATGTAATCACTCAATTAACGATAATTCCAGCATATGTTCAAAATGCCCAGAGGGTTTTCTTCTCGCAGGTACTTATTTTGATGTCACGGTGAAACAGCTAATTAATTTTACATGCATATTAATTTGGGGTCTGCTAAGAGAGAGTCCCTCCCTCCCAACTCCCATCCTCGCGCTGCCTCATTTGTGAACGCAGACTCAGGCCAAATATTTACCTTTTTAACCTTTTTTAGGGGGTGGAAAACAATTTAAGATTTAAATTGCATAATTAATATTGTTGCTTAGTCTAATTCATGTGTCTTTTAAAAATTGTAATCCGTTATTTATTTACCTTAATTTATACACAACACGTATTAGCTTATCCTAACGCAGTGTTATGAAACATTACATTGAACTTGAACAAAAACGTTATTTCAGGATCAAATAGTTTACATCTTTACAACCTATCATCAACCCGTCATGTGGAATCCGAAATCAATTAATTAAACAACAACAGAAACCACTGACACCTCTGAGCTGAGAGTTTGGGCATAAACACAGGCTACTCTATGAAGGACAGAACTTTACTGTCTATTTCAAACAACAACAACAACAGAAACCACTGACACCTCTGAGCTGAGAGTTTGGGCATAAACACAGGCTACTCTATGAAGGACAGAACTTTACTGTCTATTTCAAAGTATTCTGGACGCATTCTCCTCTTTACTAGTGAATTAACGATTCCCTTTTAATTACTAAGAAAACCCGCGGCAGGCAACCTTGAGTGCTTCTGTATGATAATGAAGGAAAATGAATGAACTGAATAATGTTCGTTAACTCTAAAACACGTCTCCCTTCACTCCATTCTCCCCCCCTTCCCCCTTCCCCTCCTCCTCTCCTCCACTTTAGCACTAAAAGGGCGTTGAGTGTCTTAATGAGATCTCTCTGTAGTCTAATTAATTGACGCTGTCGTCTTGAATATTCATAATATTCCTATACAGTAGCTCTACGTCAGTTAGCATCGCTATACGGTACTAATTGTACTGTGCAGCAGCAGCTCAGGAAAGAGTGCAGCCATAGACCTTCATTACAATCAATAATGCTCAGATTCACCAGAGTCAAGTACCGGCTCCAACATTTACATTTACATTTACATTTAAGTCATTTAGCAGACGCTCTTATCCACCTGCCGATAAGTCAACTTATGTATATAGAGTGGTTTACAAAAAATATAGTGGTTTACAAAAAATATAGTGGTTTACAAAAAATATAGTGGTTTACAAAAATATAGTGGTTTACAAAAAATATAGTGGTTTACAAAAATATAGTGGTTTACAAAAAATATAGTGGTTTAACAAAAAATATAGTGGTTTACAAAAAATATAGTGGTTTACAAAAAAAAACATGTTTTAAATGGCATTCTGTTTATTATGTTTAAAATAAAATATGCTACTTCATAGCAATAGCCTAATATGTCACCATAATAATACAATTATAATTATTATTGATTATTATAATTATTATTATTATTATTATTATTATTATAGATCTAATGGTATATATACATATTTGGCATTCAACTGGATATAGGACGATTTTATTTAAGTTATACAAGTATTAGTGAATAGATTGTTTTGAAGGTGTTAATGTCATTAATTAGTTGTTTATGCAAATGTTTTCATTGACAATGTAAATTACCCCGTCAGCAGTTGCAGTTTGTTTATTCATCAGTTTTTAGTAAATCTACAACGCCTCTAGATAAAGATGACTAATAATAATAGCACTACTAATAATAGGATGAAGGAAGCCCATGTTGAGTTTACTGCACAGCGATCACAGCAGGGCCTTGATCCAATAACAGCAGCACAAGATGAAGTGAAGAGAGAGACGGCACGTCATATAACAGCAGCACAAGATGAAGTGAAGAGAGAGACGGCACGTCACAATAACAACAGAACCAGATGACGTGAAGAGAGAGACAGCACGTCACAATAACAACAGAACCAGATGACGTGAAGAGAGAGACGGCACGTCACAATAACAACAGAACCAGATGACGTGAAGAGAGAGACGGCACGTCACAATAACAACAGAACCAGATGACGTGAAGAGAGAGACGGCACGTCACAATAACAACAGAACCAGATGACGTGAAGAGAGAGACGGCACGTCACAATAACAACAGAACCAGATGACGTGAAGAGAGAGACGGCACGTCACAATAACAACAGAACCAGATGACCAGAGTGACCCACGTCATAATAACAACAGAACCAGATGACGTGAAGAGAGAGAGAGAGATGCCATAACATTCACCAGGGTTCACTGACATTACAGTAGGTCTGAAGACCCACAGGTCAGAGGCTGGACTACTGTTGTTAGAGCTTTCGATCAGCTATCTATGAAAATATATATACAGCCTAATATATATTTTCAATAGATCTATTCTGATTTCTTGGGCTGCTACAAGTGTATGATATTAATTTGATCACTCTGCTATTGCAGGAAATGCAAACTTTTATACAAGGATTCTAAAGATTGTAATTGTCACTTTAAAATGTCAGACTTGATTTGCTCTAAATAAAATGTATTGTCCCTCTGCAAAAAAAATTCCTTTAATTATAATCCACACAATAATTCACATTTCATGTTTCTACATGATTTTTTTCCTGCTGTGAGAAACTGGTCAAATTAAGGTCCTGCATCTGTACTTCATTTTATTGTTGGGAGTAGTGTAGGCCTGTTAACCTTTAATTACTGTGGGCCTGTCCACTTGATTTGACCAATAATTGTTTGTTCATAACATTCCGATGTGTGCCCATAATAAATAATTCGTGGTCAGAGACTAATGTGATTATTTTAATTTAATGAATAGCTGAATGCAGTTTGTTCATAACATTCCGATGTGTGCCCATAATAAATAATTCGTGGTCAGGGGCAAATGTGATTATTTTTATTTTAATGAATAGCTAAATGCAGTTTTTTCATTCACGCTTTACATCCATATCTGTTTTCCTGCGCTCAGTAACGCGACGAACACACGTTGGTTTGGTCTATAATCTTGGCGAGAATGTGCCATGAAAACACACTATAATTTTCCTATAAATGTGTATGAAACGTATCGCCATTCGCTATGCAACTTTTTTAGGTATTTTTTTCTTCTTCATTGTATTTATTCTGCAGTTCTCCAAGTCGTTCTCAAAGTAGATTATAAATGAACTTCTCATTGGAGACAGTTCATGTTTCTGCATAATATTGTTCCCGCAATTTACATTTACTAACCAATCTTTCTGACAGGGATATTCAGCTATCATTTGTTACTTTTGGAGCGAAGGCGATTTTTTGGCGGGGGGGCAACATTTGTTTTCCTTTGTGCTCTGGTGCAGCAGTGGAGAGACGACGTGTGAAAGTGGCTGTTAGGTCCGCCTTTCTCCCTCTCTGACCCGGCTCTTTATCCCCGTCGCCCTGGGAATGGCACGCATCGCTACTCTACTTTAGAGGAGCAGCAGAGAGCGCCTTTGTTTGAGTCCTTTTGGGTCGCACAAAATTGTTCTCCGTTCCGCCGCTGCAAAAAAAAAAAAAAAAAGAAGCTACTTCAGACCAGGAGCAGGTTCACAAGTGCAATGCAATTTGGCTTAGCTCAACCTTTGTTCCGCTTGTACAAATGACCAAACAGTGCTCACATTATACAGTTGATCTACTGGGGATTCAACAGGCTCTTTTGGAGAAGAGGAGAAAGGCGAGTTCATCTGTTCAGAATCATGGTGGCGGAATTTTTTTTCCTCAATCCGCAGCTTTTGTGGGATAAAACGTCTTGGACAGATGCAGCTAGAGATCAGAAGCGTAAAAGATGATTAAATGTTAAGGAAAAGTTAACTGAAATCAAAAGGTTAAATGGTTTGATGGATATTGTATTGCGCAACAGTGTGAACACGTCCGAGTGTCAGGACCGTTTCCCCCTTGACGCTTAATTCACAGTCAATAGTTTTCTAATAACAATAATAATAATAATAATAATAATAACGTTAAATATACACCGATTTTTGGGGGGGTATTTTCCTCAAACTCTTTTGATATCAACATCCATACAGCTTTGTCCAATCTGTTCACACACATTAGCATCGCAACAGAAACAACCGATGATGACTGAGTGACTGACTGACTGAAACCGCACCGTTTCACTCTAAAGGGCTTGGATTACCACAGGCCCGCATCGCGACTGGCTTTATTCCTACTCGGCCCTGCAGCCTGTCCGTCCGAATCATGATTCCGTGTATTGTGGACGCATGGAGAGAAATTAGCATAGATTATGAGTTGGTCCGAGTGTGTGTGTGTGGTCCTTCTCTTTGGGATGTGGCCAGGCAGAAAGGGAAGGTGGCTTGGCTCGGAGGGTGCGCTCACACAGAGAGAAGAATGTCCATTGATCTGAATACGTCCCCCATTAGGTTCACACTCACATAATTGACTTATTGGTATTTTATACAGTTTCTATAGCATTGTCGTAAGTCTCGTAACCACCCGAGTTTTACATTTCAATGACGGGCTTAATTTAAACCTGTTCATCCGCGTAGAAAGTGTATTTTTGTTTGTACGTTTGCTTGTCACAGCTTTGTGAGAGTCGTCTGGTAAACACTAACATATTGGAATTAGGCCATTATACCTTTTGTAGGCTATTCGAAACTAATTAAATAAACACATTCTAAACATTGCGTCATCATATATATGTCTCCACATATATTCATTACATTTACATTTAAGTCATTTAGCAGACGCTCTTATCCAGAGCGACTTACAAATTGGTGCATTCACCTTATGACATCCAGTGGAACAGCCACATATTCAAGTGTACATTTCAAGTCAAACGTTTATTAATTGTGTCTTTTTGGGGATTACCTATGACGTGCACTATAACACACTCATCATATTCCCCAATAACTAGTTTGAAGATTTATATATATATTATCGACTGCGGAGCATGATCTCGGACGCTGAATACACACACACACACACACACACACACACACACACACACACACACACACACACACACACACACACACACACACACACACACACACACACACACACACACACACACACACACACACACACACACACACACACACACACACACACACACACACACACACACACACACACACACACACACACACACACACACACACACACACACACACACACACACACACACACGCTCAAAGAGGAAAAATCCAAGTCAGACAAAAGTACCGGTATTCAAAGGGACTGTATTGAGTAATTGATTACAACTTCAACAAATACATTCAGGAAATAATTGTATATTATTCCAAAGGGCAATTAACAGTTAACCGTCATGTAAAGACGTTAGTTAATATGACAGAGTAAACAAACTGTTAGTCACCAGTCAGATGACTATAGATCACAGATTGGTACACACAAATTGTCGATTCGATATCAGTTCAAATCACACTGTCCCCTATAAACAGCTCAAACTAAAATGTAATCAATGGCACGTCATTCAACACGAAAAAAAAACTTACAACGGACTATACAGAACAAATAGAGAGACTGCGCCAAGAAGCGACGGAGCCAAACATGCCAAACATCAAATTGCTTAGTAGCTCTATTTGTAAACGCAAATAGTTGACTAAGCACCCCTTGCTCGGTGCACAAAAGGTTATCTGCATACCTTCACACGGCGTAACCGGGCTTTCATCACCCTCCCTCACACTTCAAATCCGGTGGGTCGCTGTGCCTTTTCACCCCTTCGCTCTGTCTTCAAATGGAAATCATTTCTATTGGCTCAAGGTGTCCATGTAAATAGGTGTAAATGAATCCAGATTATGCCTTTGCTTTCTCCTCGGAGCGAGTAGCCCCCCCCTCCTCCTCTCCACCCAAGGCGATTGTCATGTGATAGCGAAGAAGTGGCACATTAATGAAGCGGCTCTACGGGGGTCTTTTCTCCTGTCATCACATTAAACTATCACACGGTTCGGGGAAGGACATGGAAATAGCAGCTACTTAGCTCTGCTCATCACAACAAGGGCCACAACATACCGGGAACCATTCAGAGAGTCGTGGTGTGTGTGTGTGTGTGGGGGGGAAGGAGAAGCTTATTGCTGCTTGCTTAACTAAAGATAGCGCATCATATAGGCCATCTGAAGGGAGAGAACGAGACTGTTTTCATAGGACGGCTGTTTTCAAGACCCACAGCCCATAAGCGCTGAGTGAACAGTCCACGGAGGAAACAGACAGTGAGTTGCGTTGCTGAATTTCATGCATCTTGGGGAACTTTCAGTAACTTTTAAGCGCGGGGATATTGCAGTTTTCTTTTTGTACTTTGCGTTATAAAGACAATCTATGCGGCGAATGTATGGAGTTTTACGCGTTCGTAATGTTGTTTTGAACAGTTGTTTTGAACAACCCGTCCCAGAGTGATACTTCAAGGAGTGTAGGACAACGTTCTATTTATCCTATTTGTCCGAGAAAAACTGGAAGAACTGTAGTCTGACGCGCCATTCAGCATAGTATTTTGACAGAAAGTCCATCAGAATGCCTCGTCCGGGGAGAAACACGTATAGCGACCAGAAACCTCCCTATTCCTACATCTCCCTGACCGCCATGGCTATCCAGTCCTGCCCGGAGAAGATGCTCCCGCTCAGCGAGATCTACAAGTTCATCATGGACAGGTTCCCTTACTACAGAGAGAACACCCAGCGGTGGCAGAACTCCTTACGACACAACCTCTCTTTCAACGACTGTTTTATTAAAATCCCCAGGCGGCCGGACCAGCCGGGTAAAGGGAGTTTCTGGGCTCTCCATCCCAGCTGCGGGGACATGTTCGAGAACGGAAGTTTCTTGCGGCGTCGTAAACGCTTTAAGTTGATGATGATGGCGTCCGAGCATCTGGCGCAAAGCAAACCGTCGGACGCTGCCCACTATCTCCAACATCAAGCCAAACTCCGACTGAGCGCTCTGGCTGCTTCCGGCACACATCTCCCGCAAATGTCCGGTTACAACATAGGAGTCTCTCACCAACCGTCCACTTTCAAACACCCGTTCGCAATCGAGAACATAATCGCCAGAGAGTATAAAATGCCAGGCGGACTGGCCTTCTCCACCATGCAGTCTATGTCTGCTGGCTACCCGCTGCACAACCAGCTCACCACGGCCTGGCCTCATATGTACAGCTCCAGCGTCATGGACACGGTAGCTCCCATCTCCATGGCCAGTGATTATTCGGCCTACGGAATGCCCCTCAAGTCTATTTGCTATGGCGCGCAGAGTCTACCTGCCATCCCCGTGCCAATCAAGCCCACCCCTACTTCGATGCCAGGGCTCTCGGCTCTGCCAACACATATTCCAGCTTTCTTAGCGAACTCTCCCCAGTCTCTCAGCCCCACGTCTCCTCAGACAGCTACCAGCCAAAGCAGCCCTGCCACGCCGAGCGAAACGCTCATAAACCCGGCCTCTTCGGCCATGCAGTCTGTGGTGTCGGTGCACTGACATGACGTTTGCGGATGGGACTTATTAAACACTTCTGAAAAAGAAAAGAGATGCTTATCAACTTTTCCAAAGCGGTATTTTATTGTTTGATCAATTCATGACCAACCAACTAAAATATGCTCTACAATCATGAGGCAAGATATTTGCGTTTTGTGGTTTATCGATGTACTTAGATGTTTTACTTGAGACTTGTTGTGGCAGTGACCCTTGTCTTTCTATGACGCGCATATAGGCTACATCGTTTTGTTACCTGTTTAGGGTCATTTAAGAATAATCCAATTCTGAGATTATTTTCAAAAAGCACTGTCGTTATCCGTATCTATATTCTTGCTTACATTTTATTGCCAAGTTTCCAATAAATATTCAATTTCAATTAATCTAAAACTGGTAAAACAATTCGTTATTACATTAGAGAATGTTGTCAGCATATTCTTTTTTTTGTTTTGCATTTTCGTCAAGATAAAAAGTCCAAGAAAAATAAATAAATTAAATCAACTTTTTGTAAATTAAATTTAACGTGACATTTTAGTTACAGCTCCCTTAAATGCGCATTGCATTTGCTATACCAAACAGCCAAATCTAGTTTTTAGGAGAATAAAAAAAAAGAAGAAAGAGAACAATCACAGAGGTGACATTTTCAAATAACAAAACTTGAAAACAGATATTTATGGTTTACTTTGGTGTCTGGTTGTCTGCATTCAAAACATTCAAATATATTTGAATTGATGGAAGAATAAGTTGAAATGTGTAAACTGCACTTTTTTTTGTTAAATGTTTTAGATTATCTGTAGTTTATACAGATCTATCTGTAGTTGTTCTGTGGACCATTTGAATTTAAAACAAACAAAAAAATAAACTGTGGTGACCCGGATGTATAAAAAAAAGCAGTATATTTGTAAAAACGCATGCTATTTCAAAACGTTGTGTTGTATTTGCTGCGAGCATGCGTGCTTCTCCAAGTGTGCCATGTGTCTGCAATAAATTATTGGTCATCAAGAATATTTTCCCATTAAAAAAAACTGCGTAAACATTATGTTACATTGCGGTGTGTTTTTAATTTATTTAAACAGGTTATTTAACACACACACACACACACACACACACACACACACACACACACACACACACACACACACACACACACACACACACACACACACACACACACACACACACACACTTTAAAAAAATATATAATGCTTTAGTAAATATGATTGTTGGTGTTGTAGCATTCTAGATTATAGTAGTTTAAATGATTATAAAGTCAAGTAAGGTAGCAATACTAGTGGTTATGTAATTGTACATGGTTCATTGCGGTTTATACGACACTGGATCCTATTAAACCACATTTTGAGCAGAAATGAACTAGATTCAAATGCATGAAGGCAATTCAGCAGATCTCCCTTAATCAACAGGTTGCAGGTGTGTTTAAGGGACAAACATTCCTTTATGCTCCAACGTTAAAATCACAGTTAGAGGCCTAATGTTGTATTTATACGACAACTATACTAACATTATGATATATATTTAAACAATTATAGCTGTATTTGCACAAAAATAAATAATAACCCGTTATTCCAGCCAAAATCTCTATTTTACAAACTTCCTTTGAGACAATATTCGTTACGGATGTAAATTAGAAATATTCACTGTGATAATAATAACCGATTCCTGGGTATTTTCTCAACTCAATCCCCCATCGCTAAGTATAAACAAATATGTTAGGATTCCATCACTGTATGCTATTAACGAGACCTACATCAAATACACCCCCCCCCCCCTCCGCCCCTCCACTTCATTCAGTCCATTCGTCTTCAATAGGGAACGTAAAGAATAGCGAAGTTAGACGGGGCCACCGATGTAGATATAGTCCCTTTTTTCAATGAGACAAAAAGAGTGATTTTCACCAACACATTGCTGACTGGGGGGACTTGGTAACGAGTTCTGAAAACCTCTTTGGAATTTAAATGTGCCCCCCCGACCCCCACCCCCTGTTTGGTCTGTTTGCGCAACATTGAAGGTTTGTTGGACAGTACCAACACAAACAAGAAGTGCGTAGACGGTGACACTTGCCGTTTTGTCAATGGTGTGAAATGATTCAATTCAATTTTCTCATAATATAAAGTGCAAACACACACATTAACTATACGATAATACCTCCACTTTTGCTATTGTATTCATTAAGCACTGAACTGCGCTTGAGCAGAGGGACGACGTTGTGATGCATTCCAATACCTTCATTATGCTGAAAAGGAAATCGCAATTCGTTGATAAGAGTATTTGAATAATGTTGTCAGTGTTACGTTCCTTCCTCCAGTCTTTCTCAGGGACGAGACCTGCCCCATATATTATGTTATAATAGGGTAGTTACGATAATATATATTTATAATAGGGTAGTTAGATAATATATATTTATAATAGGGTAGTTAGATAATATATATTTATAATAGGGTAGTTACGATAATATATATATTTATAATAGGGTAGTTATGATAATATATATTTATAATAGGGTAGTTACGATAATATATATTTATAATAGGGTAGTTACGGAGATATATATTTATAATAGGGTAGTTAGATAATATATATTTATAATAGGGAAGTTAGATAATATATATTTATAATAGGGTAGTTAGATAATATATATTTATAATAGGGTAGTTATGATAATATATCTTTATAATAGGGTAGTTACGGAGATATATATTTATAATAGGGTAGTTACGATAATATATATTTATAATAGGGTAGTTAGATAATATATATTTATAATAGGGAAGTTAGATAATATATATTTATAATAGGGTAGTTAGATAATATATATTTATAATAGGGTAGTTACGGAGATATATATTTATAATAGGGTAGTTACGATAATATATATTTATAATAGGGTAGTTACGATAATATATCTTTATAATAGGGTAGTTACGGAGATATATATTTCTAATAGGGTAGTTACGATAATATATATTTCTAATAGGGTAGTTACGGAGATATATATTTCTAATAGGGTAGTTACGATAATATATATTTACAGTAGGGTAGTTACAGAAATATATATTTACTTGATTATAATATGGTAATTACGGAAATATATATAGTTATAATATTTACGGAAACATATATTTGTATATATGTGTAGTGAAATAACTTCAACATTTTTACTCAGTCCTTGATTAAAAAGTATCCCGGAATTCAGGTACAATCCTACTGTCCACAAGGTTGGTTTGCTTTGAATTGTATGTGTTTTAACAATCAGGTTTAATGAATTAAAGTATGACGATTTGAAATCAATGCATAATAATTCATTATCACCGAACGTTTTTGAAGACCTTGAATTCATTAAAAGTATCTAATTGAATTTCATACATTCCAGATGAACAAACCCATCTCATTAGCTTGAAGTTCCTTTAAACGTTTTTAAACGTTTTTAAATGTTTTTGCATGAAACTGTAGTTTTTACAAGAACATTTACAACAAACACACAAACTTTGCACTGGTTTTAAACGTGTCCTTCTGAGATTTCATGATTTTTAATTTTGGAAATGAGAAAGAACGAGATGCCTGCTTGCTCCTGATTTGAGAAATACCAAGTCAGTCTGACGATGTGCTTCCCTGTCAGGCTGCCGTTATCAAAACATGCGAATTAAAACAAACCTTCACACAGTATCTTTTATTTCCAAAACGTTTCCAATACAACAGGTTTTCAGTGTGAATGAGGTCCCTTTAAAAACCTTGGAGATGTAATCAACTGCATTATAGTTTAAATAACCGCTGTCCTCGTTACCTCCGCAAAGAGACCCCATCCAGTCAGATCTGAAGGTTAACTCACATACACACGCGCGCGCGTAAACACACACACACACACACACACACACACACACACACACACACACACACACACACACACACACACACACACACACACACACACACACACACACACACACACACACACACACACGCTCGTGAAATACAGCTCCACCTCCAATTCTATCCTGTACACAACCACAATGTTGTTGTAGGGTTTAATTAAGAGCGTTCATTTAAAGTGGCTGCCCATCCAATGTAATTAGTGTGTATAATTTATGCGTTGCTTATTGCACGAAGGGCATTGGCCTGCATAATGAACTCAACTTAACCTTAAGTATGGAAAGGAGGAATGGACAGAAATGTGTTATTTATCATGTGTTTACAGTGGTGGTAATGTCACCGCCGGGGGATCACTGGGGGAGGGATCACTGGGGGGATCACTGGGGAGGGATCACTGGGGGGATCACTGGGGGAGGGATCACTGGGGGGGATCACTGGGGGAGGGATCACTGGGGGGGATCACTGGGGGAGGGATCACTGGGGGGATCACTGGGGGAGGGGGATCACTGGGGGATCACTGGGGGGGATCACTGGGGGAGGGATCACTGGGGGTCACTGGGGGAGGGATCACTGGGGGGGATCACTGGGGGAGGGATCACTGGGGGGGATCGCTGGGGAGGGGTCACTGGGGGGATCACTGGGGGAGAGGGGATTCACTGGGGGGATCACTGGGGGATCACTGGGGGAGGGATCACTGGGGGGGATCGCTGGGGGAGGGGTCACTGGGGGGATCACTGGGGGAGGGATCACTGGGGGGGATCGCTGGGGGGGTCACTGGGGGGGATCACTGGGGGGGGATCACTGGGGGGGGATCACTGGGGGGATCACTGGGGGAGGGATCACTGGGGGGATCACTGGGGAGGGATCACTGGGGGGATCACTGGGGAGGGATCACTGGGGGGATCACTGGGGGAGGGATCACTGGGGGGGGATCACTGGGGGGAGGGATCACTGGGGGAGGGATCACTGGGGGAGGGGGATCACTGGGGGGATCACTGGGGGGGGATCACTGGGGGAGGGATCACTGGGGGGGGTCACTGGGGGGATCACTGGGGGATCACTGGGGGAGGGGGATCACTGGGGGATCACTGGGGGGATCACTGGGGGAGGGATCACTGGGGGGGGATCGCTGGGGAGGGGTCACTGGGGGGATCACTGGGGGAGAGGGGATTCACTGTGGGGGATCACTGGGGGAGGGATCACTGGGGGGGGTCTCTGGGGGGATCACTGGGGGAGGGATCACTGGGGGAGGGGGATCACTGGGGGAGGGATCACTGGGGGGATCACTGGAGGGGATCACTGGGGGGATCACTGGGGAGAGGGATCACTGGGGGGATCACTGGGGGGGATCACTGGGGGAATCACTGGGGGGGGTCACGGGGGGGATCACTGGGGGGGTAACGGGGGGGGTTCACTGGGGGGGAATCACGGGGGGGGAATCACAGCCAGACAGTAACACATCATGTATGGGTTAAGGCAGGTAACTAACACAGCCAGACAGTAACACATCATGTATGAGATAAGGCAGGTAACTAACACAGCCAGACAGTAACCCATCATGTATGAGTTAAGGCAGGTAACTAACACAGCCAGACAGTAACACATCATGTATGAGTTAAGGCAGGTAACTAACACAGCCAGACAGTAACACATCATGTATGAGATAAGGCAGGTAACTAACACAGCCAGACAGTAACCCATCATGTATGAGTTAAGGCAGGTAACTAACACAGCCAGACAGTAACCCATCATGTATGAGTTAAGGCAGGTAACTAACACAGCCAGACAGTAACACATCATGTATGAGTTAAGGCAGGTAACTAACACAGCCAGACAGTAACACATCATGTATGAGATAAGGCAGGTAACTAACACAGCCAGACAGTAACACATCATGTATGAGTTAAGGCAGGTAACTAACACAGCCAGACAGTAACACATCATGTATGAGATATGTTAATAAGGCAGGTAACTAACACAGCCAGACAGTAACCCATCATGTATGAGTTAAGGCAGGTAACTAACACAGCCAGACAGTAACACATCATGTATGAGATAAGTTAATAAGGCAGGTAACTAACACAGCCAGACAGTAACACATAATGTATGAGATAAGGCAGGTAACTAACACAGCCAGACAGTAACACATAATGTATGAGTTAAGGCAGGTAACTAACACAGCCAGACAGTAACCCATCATGTATGAGTTAAGGCAGGTAACTAACACAGCCAGACAGTAACACATCATGTATGAGATAAGGCAGGTAACTAACACAGCCAGACAGGAACACATCATGTATGAGATAAGGCAGGTAACTAACACAGCCAGACAGTAACCCATCATGTATGAGATAAGGCAGGTAACTAACACAGCCAGACAGTAACCCATCATGTATGAGATAAGTTAATAAGGCAGTATACATATATCTTGTTGGTGCGTCTGTCATTTCCGTCGCCGGCAGAGGTCTCTCGGTTGACTAGTCTTCTCCAAACTTTGTGTCGTTGATACATTACGGTCCATAATGAATTTCTCTGCTGATTTACAGCGTCTGACTGTGTCTGAGAACTCAACCCAACTGGCTAGGTGTATCGTGCTGGAACAGGCTGTCCATTAGTTCATTCATATCTATTATTTATGCACATTGTTTCAATTTATAGATCAGAACTGTTGCAAGAGCCAAAATGTCACATTCCTACATCAACCAATTACTTGCAATGTTTATTGTTGGGTTTTGTCCCCCCCCCCTCCCCCATAATATATTTACACTGGACGGTAACAGATTCCCTCTTAAATAAATACAGGCAGTAATTCATGCTCTAAACCAAACAGCTTCGTTTCGAGTCCCAAATGGCACCCTATTCCCTACATAGTGTACTACTTTTGACCAGGGCCCTATGAGCCCTCCTGAACGTAGTGCCCTACGGTTTGTAGGTAATAAGGAGCCATTTGGGACGTAGATAGAGCTCCTCTCCTTGCAGCTAGCTAGCCTCCTCATTAATATCCTGTAGCTAAATAGGAAATACGCTGAGGCAGATATTTCTCTTTCCTTTTTTAATGGAACTCTGGCCTACAGGATGAACCACGACGGAGGACCAATCAGGGGACTCTTTAGGCAGGATGCTAGTTGTTTTCTATGGCTAGAGTTTATATGGGTAAGTTCTAAACTGGCACCCTATTCCCTATGTAGTGCACTTCTTTTGACCAGAGTCTGATGTGGAACAGGGTGCCATTTGAGACTGAACTTATGAGGGTCTTCACACATACTGGACTTTTGTCAACAAGCCACGTCAGCACCACGTATTACTGCAGTCTAAACGGGTCTCATCTCGACCGCTACCTCTCGACACTCGCCCGACAGTTGAACCCCCTCCACCCCACATCCAAACAGGCCAATGTAAACAGAACTGTCTTGTTGAGCCAACAATCTTATAGAACAAATTGTAATAGCAGAGCAATGTTTTAGAACACAACACAATCCATGCTGTCTGCCATCTGCCCGGAGCCAATCGAAGATGAGCATTTGCCCACCGAAGTCTGTTGTGACGCCAAACTGCAATCAGGTCAAAACCCTGGTGAGGACGACGAGCATGCAGATGAGTTTCCCTGAGATGGTTTCTAAAAGTTTGTGCAGAAATTGTGTGGCTGGTTGGATGTACTGCCAAATTCCCTAAAACGACGTTGGGGGCGGCTTATGGTAGAGACATATACATTAAATTATCTGCCAACAGCTCTGGTGGACATTCCTGTAGTCAACATGCAAATTGCACGCTCCCTCAAAACTTGAGACATCTGTAGCGTTGTGTCGTGTGACAAAACTGCACATTTTAGAGTGGCCCTTTATTGTCCCCAGCACAAGGTGCACCTGTGTAATGATCATGCTGTTTAATATGCCACACCTCTCTGGTGGATAGATTATCTTGACAAAGGAGAAATGCTTATTCTATTCTGTTCCCCTAAATAACCCCACTAGATGACAGTCATTGTAACCCCACTAGATGACAGTCATTCTATTCTGTCCCCCCTAAATAACCCCACTAGATGACAGTCATTCTATTCTGTTCCCCATAAATAACCCCACTAGATGACAGTCATTCTATTCTGTTCCCCCTAAATAACCCCACTAGATGACAGTCATTCTATTCTGTCCCCCCTAAATAACCCCACTTGATGACAGTCATTATATTCTGTCCCCCTGTCATGTTTTGTCTTATATTGTCTTATCATTTTGCTTTCCCTTCTGTTCGTTTCCCCCTGCTGGTCTTATTAGGTTCGTTCCCTTTTTCTCTCTCTCTCCCTCTCTCTCCTCTCTCTATCGTTCCGTTCCTGCTCCCAGCTGTTCCTATTCTCCTACTCAATCATCTAGTCTTTTCACACCTGTTCCCTATCTTGCCTTCTGATTTGAGTCCCTATTTCTCCCCTTGTTTTCCGTTTCTGTCCTGTCGGATCCTTGTATGATGTTCGCCGTGCTGTGTCTTTGTCTCGCCCTGTCGTGTCTTGTTTCCCTCAGATGCTGCGTGTGAGCAGGTGTCTGAGTCTGCTACGGTCTGTGCCTTCCCGAGGCAACCTACAGTTAATGGTCGAGTCTCCAGTCTGTCCTCGTCACTACGAGTGGAATTACGTTTTTTATGTTTTGTTTTCTGCTCTGATTGTCCAGGAGTATTGCCTATATCCTTTACTGGAATAAAGACTCTGTTTTCGCCAAGTCGCTTTTGGGTCCTCATTCACCTGCATAACAGAAGGATCCGACCAAGAATGGACCCAGCGACTATGGATTCTCTCTACTCTACTCTCGAGTTCCAGGGAGCGATGCTCGGCAGACACGAGCAGGAATTGTCTGCTGCTCGGCATGCCGTTGAGACCCTGGCCGCTCAGGTCTCCGACCTCTCAGGACAGTATCAGAGTCTTCGTCTCGTGCCACCAGCTACTTCCGGGTCTTCCGAGCCTCCGGAACCTAGGGTTAATAACCCACCATGTTATTCTGGGCAGCCCACTGAGTGCCGCTCCTTTCTCACCCAGTGTGATATAGTGTTCTCTCTCCAACCCAACACATACTCAAGAGAGAGAGCTCGGATTGCCTACGTCATATCACTCCTTACTGGTCGGGCTCGGCAGTGGGGCACAGCTATCTGGGAGGCAAGCGCTGAGTGTACTAACGATTATCTGAACTTTAAAGAGGAGATGATAAGGGTTTTTGATCGTTCAGTTTTTGGGAAAGAAGCTTCCTGGTCCCTGTCTTCCCTATGTCAAGGTAATCGATCCATAACGGATTACTCTATAGAGTTTCGCACTCTTGCTGCCTCCAGTAACTGGAAAGAGCAGGCGTTGCTCGCTCGTTTTCTGGAGGGACTCCACGCTAAGGTTAAGGATGAGATTCTCTCTCGGGAGGTTCCATCCAGCGTGGATTCTTTGATTGAACTCGCTATTCGCATTGAACGACGGGTAGATCTTCGTCACCGAGCTCATAGAAGAGAGCTCGCGTTAACTGTGTCTCCTCTCTCTCCGACACTACCATCTTTCCCCACTGACTCTGGTGTTGAGCCCATGCAGCTGGGGGGTATTCGCATTTCGACTAAGGAGAGGGAACGGAGAATCACCAACCGCCTCTGTCTCTATTGCGGTTCCGCTGG
Organism: Oncorhynchus gorbuscha; assembly: GCF_021184085.1. NCBI lineage: Eukaryota > Metazoa > Chordata > Actinopteri > Salmoniformes > Salmonidae > Oncorhynchus > Oncorhynchus gorbuscha. The sequence goes on along the minus strand of NW_025745736.1, from coordinate 86,739 downwards.
TCATTTTGTCATTTCATGTCCAGTTAAAGGCCAGAGCTCATCAGTAAGCGGAGGGCGACTGATAAGCGCTACTAGACGGTCCTCTCCGTCAAGTACCTGTACTACCTTACCGGTCCATCTACGCTGGACTGGATCGGCAGCTTCCTGCAGTGCATTAATAGACTCTGGGGCAGAGGGCTGTTTTATGGACGAAGCCTGGGCTCGGGAACATGACATTCCTCTCAGACAGTTAGGGGAGCCCACGGTCATGTTCGCCTTGGATGGTAGTCCTCTCCCCAGTATATTATGTGAAACACTACCTTTAACCCTCACTGTATCTGGTAACCATAGTGAGACCATTTCTTTTTTGATTTTTTGTTCACCTTTTACACCTGTTGTTTTGGGTCATCCCTGGCTAGTGTGTCATAATCCTTCTTTTGATTGGTCTAGTAATTCTATCCTTTCCTGGAACGTTTATTGTCATGTGAAGTGTTTAATGTCTGATATTCCTCCTGTTTCTTCTGCTCCCTCTTCACAGGAGGAACCTGGTGATTTGACAGGAGTGCCGGAGGAATATCATGGTCTGCGCACGGTCTTCAGTCGGTCCAGAACCAACTCCCTTCCTCCTCACCGGTCGTATGATTGTTGTTCTGATCTCCTCAAGAAGCGTTTTGCATCCGCTCCTATCCTTGTTGCACCTGACGTCACTAAACAGTTTATTGTCGAGGTTGACGCGTCGGGGTGGGCGTGGGAGCCATTCTGTCCCAGCGCTCCGATACTGACGATGGGGTCCACCCTTGCGCGTATTTTTCTCATCGCCTGTCACCGTCGGAACGTAACTATGATGTGGCTAACCGCGAACTGCTCGCCATCCGTTTAGCCCTAGGCAAATGGCGACAGTGGTTGGAGGGGGCGACCGTTCCTTTTGTCGTTTGGACTGACCAAAGGAACCTTGAGTACATCCGTTCTGCCAAATGACTGAATGCGCGTCATGCTCGTTGGGCGTTGTTTTTCGCTCATTTCGAGTTCGTTATTTCTTATTGCCCGGGTACTAAGAACACCAAGCCTCATGCTTTATCCCGTCTCTTTAGTTCTTCTGTGGCTTCTACCGATCCCGAGGGGATCCTTCCTGTTGGGCGTGTTGTCGGGTTGACTGTCTGGGGAATTGAGAGACAGGTTAAGCAAGCACTCACTCACACTCCGTCGCTGCACGCTTGTCCTAGTAACCTTCTTTTCGTTCCTGTTTCTACTCGTCTGGCTGTTCTTCAGTGGGCGCACTCTGCCAGGTTAGCTGGCCACCCCGGCGTTCGGGGTACGCTTGCTTCTATTCGCCAGCGGTTTTGGTGGCCTACTCTGGAGCGTGACACGCGCCGTTTCGTGGCTGCTTGTTCAGACTGCGCGCAGAATAAGTCTGGTAATTTTTTTTTCTGCTTCTGCTCCTGGTCTTGCTGGGTCTCAGTCTGTTCCCTGCCACCGCATCTCTCCTGTTCTTGTTCCTGCCCTTGCTGTGTCTCAGTCTGTCCCTAGTTGTTACTCTCCTGGCCTGTTTGGTCCTGTTTGCTCTAAAGCTTTCAGTTCTCTACCCGTGTCTCATTTTTTTTTTTTTTAGAGTAGTACCCTAGTTTCTCTTTTTATCGTTTTCCGTTACGGTCCTGAGGAGAGGAGTTGGGTTCTTTCTCGGGACGTGCTGGACCGTTTGTGATCTATGATTTCCTCCGTTGCCGCCAGTGTTCCTCCTCGAGTGCGCCAGGAGGCGCTCGGTGAGTGGGGGGGTACTGTCATGTTTTGTCTTATATTGTCTTATCATTTTGCTTTCCCTTCTGTTCGTTTCCCCCCTGCTGGTCTTATTAGGTTCGTTCCCTTTTTCTCTCTCCCTCCCTCTCTCTCCTCTCTCTATCGTTCCGTTCCTGCTCCCAGCTGTTCCTATTCTCCTACTCAATCATCTAGTCTTTTCACACCTGTTCCCTATCTTGCCTTCTGATTTGAGTCCCTATTTCTCCCCTTGTTTTCCGTTTCTGTCCTGTCGGATCCTTGTATGATGTTCGCCGTGCTGTGTCTTTGTCTCGCCCTGTCGTGTCTTGTTTCCCTCAGATGCTGCGTGTGAGCAGGTGTCTGAGTCTGCTACGGTCGGTGCCTTCCCGAGACAACCTACAGTTAATGGTCGAGTCTCCAGTCTGTCCTCGTCACTACGAGTGGAATTAAGTTTTTTATGTTTTGTTTTCTGCTCTGATTGTCCAGGAGTATTGCCTATATCCTTTACTGGAATAAAGACTCTGTTTTCGCCAAGTCGCTTTTGGGTCCTCATTCACCTGCATAACACCCCCCTAAATAACCCCACTAGATGACAGTCATTATAACCCCACTAGATGACAGTCATTCTATTCTGTTCCCCTAAATAACCCCACTAGATGACAGTCATTCTATTCTGTCCCCCCTAAATAACCCCACTAGATGACAGTCATTCTATTCTGTCCCCCCTAAATAACCCCACTAGATGACAGTCATTATATTCTGTCCCCCCTAAATAACCCCACTAGATGACAGTCATTCTATTCTGTTCCCCCTAAATAACCCCACTAGATGACAGTCATTCTATTCTGTCCCCCTAAATAACCCCACTTGATGACAGTCATTCTATTCTGTCCCCCTAAATAACCCCACTAGATGACAGTCATTGTAACCCCACTAGATGACAGTCATTCTATTCTGTTCCCCTAAATAACCCCATTAGATGACAGTCATTCTATTCTGTCCCCCTAAATAACCCCACTAGATGACAGTCATTCTATTCTGTCCCCCTAAATAACCCCACTAGATGACAGTCATTCTATTCTGTTCCCCATAAATAACCCCACTAGATGACAGTCATTCTATTCTGTTCCCCCTAAATAACCCCACTAGATGACAGTCATTCTATTCTGTCCCCCTAAATAACCCCACTTGATGACAGTCATTATATTCTGTCCCCCTAAATAACCCCACTAGATGACAGTCATTATAACCCCACTAGATGACAGTCATTCTATTCTGTCCCCCCTAAATAACCCCTCCCTAGGACAGGAGTGGATTAGGAAGAGACCATATAGACATGGAGAGGAGGAGAGGAGGAGAGGAGGAGGAGTGGATTAGGAAGAGACCACATAGACATGGAGAGGAGGAGAGGAGGAGAGGAGGAGGAGTGGATTAGGAAGAGACCACATAGACATGGAGAGGAGGAGGAGTGGAGGAGAGGAGGAGAGGAGGAGAGGAGGAGGAGTGGATAAGGAAGAGACCATATAGACATGGAGAGGAGGAGAGGAGGAGAGGAGGAGGAGTGGATTAGGAAAATACCATATAGACATGGTATCGTCCAGCCTGGGCAGCCAAACACCCATGTGTGCATGAAATTACAATGTCAACATTTGATTCACGCTGTTAGGTTGTGACTGTGGAACAAATTATGCTTGTGTGTGTGTGGGGGGGGGGGGGGGGTGCGGGACAGTTTCAATATTAGCCCAGGAAGGTGTTCTAACAGTTGAATTGTAATCCCTAGTTCGCTGTCCTTCGCAGCACGCTAACATATTGTCAACACCATTACCCTCGAGCAACTCCGATCGGATAAGTGCTATTAATTCCAGCCGGCGCTTTGATTTTGACAATTCCTTTTGCACATGACATTTGTAGTTGTCGAAACCCGGAAAAGAACTCAAGAGAACACCAGAAGTGTCGTTCACCACTCTGATGATGTTCATCAGACACACACGTTTGGAGAAAAAAGGGACATTTGACATTCTATAACCTGAAGTATGATTTAAAATCCTACAACAACAAAAAAAACATTTTGTTTGAAGGTTTGTTGATATAACTCACGTGATGTGTGTTCAAAACACAATAAAAAAAAATATATTTAAAAACCCAGACACTTCTTTAGAACGAGGCGGAAATGCTGTTGAACTACTTTTATTTTGCCTTCGGGAATAAAAGCCTGGTAAGCAAACACTTGCTGAGTTGTCGACAGGCTCTAACAGAACAGCAGGGACCGGCGTCCTCTCAAATGGAACACCCTATTCCCTACGTAGTGCACTACCCTTATTGGGCCCTGGTCAAAAGTAGTGCACTACGTAGGGAACACGGTGCCATTTAGGAGTTAGCCTCTGTCTGGCCAGCCATACGGGATTAGGCAGTTAACACTTCCACATCGCCGAGACAATTGTGTGCCATCAATGCATACAGGCCCTTTTCAATGTGTTGCCAAGAGACGGGAGACGTTAACACAAAACATGTGGATTTCCTGGCCCGCGTCTCCCTGCCGGTTCTGTGGGTGACACAAACCCTAAACCAAACAGCCTTGTTTGGACTAGATCTAACCTGAAAACTACGGACATTCCTCTAAGGAAATGAAAGGAGAAGGTACATTGTGAGCTGTAGTGCCTTGTGGGTTCACTTCCCGAGTGTCACATCAGGTTTTATGTCGTGTTTAAACAGTGAAATGTGTTCAGACGGGTAGTGTAGTGAGTCCATGTGGTAGGTCCGGGCCATACGCAGCACACTGCTCAGTCCAAACAATGGGATGGGGTTTGGAGCGAGGATGAGGGAGGGCACAGCAGGGGCCTTGGCTAGTTGTCATCACTGATGAAACAGTGGACACTCCTCCAGTGACAGGGAGTTCCTCTCAGTCAATCTCTGTGCTGCATTCAGCTCACATTGCAGAGAGAGAGAGAGAGAGAGACAGAGAGAGAGAGAGAGAGAGAGAGAGAGAGAGAGAGAGAGAGAGAGAGAGAGAGAGAGAGAGAGAGAGAGAGAGAGAGTGTGTGTGAGTGAGTGAGTGAGTGAGTGAGTGAGTGAGTGAGTGAGTGAGTGAGAAAGAAAGAGAGAGAGAGAGAGAGAGCCTTGCTAGTGCTGTCTGTCTCTGTACTGAGGACCTCTCTCTTATCAGTCAGCTGTATCTAATTAAATAAAGCAGTGATACTTCCTGTCTGTCTCTGTACCGAGGACCTCTCTCCTATCAGTCAGCTGTATCTAATTAAATAAAGCATTGATACTTCCTGTCTGTCTCTGTAACGAGGACCTCTCTCCTATCAGTCAGCTGTATCTAATTAAATAAAGCAGTGATACTTCCTGTCTGTCTCTGTACTGAGTACTGTCTCCCACACACTGAGAATATATTGGAGAAAGAAGCTTATATTACTGTTTATATTACTATTACTGTTTCCAGATATTACTGTGTTTCCAGATATTACTGTTTCCAGATATTACTGTGTTTCCAGATATTACTGTGTTTCCAGATATTACTGTTTCCAGATATTACTGTTTCCAGATATTACTGTGTTTCCAGATATTACTGTTTCCAGATATTACTGTTTCCAGATATTACTGTGTTCCCAGATATTACTGTTTCCAGATATTACTGTGTTTCCAGATATTACTATGTTTCCAGATATTACTGTGTTTCCAGATATTACTGTTTAAAGATATTACTGTTTCCAGATATTACTGTGTTTCCAGATATTACTGTGTTTCCAGATATGATTGTTTCCAGATATTACTGTGTTTCCAGATATTACTGTGTTTCCAGATATTACTGTTTCCAGATATTACTGTTCCCAGATATTACTGTGTTTCCAGATATTACTATGTTTCCAGATATTACTGTGTTTCCAGATATTACTGTTTCCAGATATTACTGTTTCCAGATATTACTGTGTTTCCAGATATTACTGTTTCCAGATATTACTGTGTTTCCAGATATTACTGTTTCCAGATATTACTGTTTCCAGATATTACTGTTTCCAGATATTATTGTTTCCAGATATCACTGTTTCCAGATATCACTGTTCCCAGATATTACTGTGTTTCCAGATATTACTGTTCCCAGATATGACTGTGTTTCCAGATATTACTGTGTTTCCAGATATTACTGTTTCCAGATATTACTGTTCCCAGATATTACTGTGTTTCCAGATATTACTGTTTCCAGATATTACTGTGTTTGTGATTAAGTGTAACGACGTTCGTCTGTTGTAAGAAGAGAGTCAGACCGAAATGCAGCGTGTAGGTTACTCATGACTTTAATTAATGACAACGGTACATGAAATAACTGAAATACGAAAACAACAAACGAAACGTGAAACTAATTACAGCCTATCTGGTGAATACAACACAGAGACAGGTACAAACACCCACAAAATACAACGCGAACTCAGGCTACCTAAATACAGTTCCCAATCAGAGACAACGATAAGCACCTGACTCCAATTGAGAATCGCCTCAGGCAGCCAAGCCTATACAACACCCCTAATTAGCCGCGATCCCAAATACTACAAACCCCAATACGAAAAACAACATATAAACCCATGTCACACCCTGGCCTACCCAAACATATAACAAAAACACAAAATACAATGACCAAGGCGTGACATTAAGAACTAGGTTTGAAGTTTCCATTACTCAATAATCCTACCTGTCACTCTAAATCCCCCCAGCATCCAGTGTGTCATATCACACAATACATGTATCATCTTGCTAATCACCACAAGCCGAGCGCTTCATGTCAAAAGGCATATGGTCCCATTGATGAAGTGTTTATTGGGATACTTCCTGCTCTGCCTCCTGTCAGTGTTTATTAGGCTACTTCCTGCTCTGCCTCCTGTCAGTGTTTATTAGGCTACTTCCTGCTCTGCCTCCTGTCAGTGTTTATTAGGCTACTTCCTGCTCTGCCTCCTGTCAGTGTTTATTAGGCTACTTCCTGCTCTGCCTCCTGTAGGTGTTTATTAGGCTACTTCCTGCTCTGCCTCCTGTCAGTGTTTATTAGGCTACTTCCTGCTCTGCCTCCTGTCAGTGTTTATTAGGCTACTTCCTGCTCTGCCTCCTGTCAGTGTTTATTAGACTACTTCCTGCTCTGCCTCCTGTCAGTGTTTATTAGGCTACTTCCCGCTCTGCCTCCTGTCAGTGTTTATTGGGTTACTTCCTGCTCTGCCTCCTGTCAGTGTTTATTGGGTTACTTCCTGCTCTGCCTCCTGTCAGTGGTTATTAGGCTACTTCCTGCTCTGCCTCCTGTCAGTGTTTATTAGGCTACTTCCTGCTCTGCCTCCTGTCAGTGTTTATTAGGCTACTTCCCGCTCTGCCTCCTGTCAGTGGTTATTAGGCTACTTCCTGCTCTGCCTCCTGTCAGTGTTTATTAGGCTACTTCCCGCTCTGCCTCCTGTCAGTGTTTATTAGGCTACTTCCTGCTCTGCCTCCTGTCAGTGTTTATTAGGCTACTTCCCGCTCTGCCTCCTGTCAGTGGTTATTAGGCTACTTCCTGTAACGGTTCTCTTGTGGTGAAGGAGAGTCGGTCCAAAATGCAGCGTGTAGATTACGATCCATGTTGATTCAACAAACGTAACACGAATCTATATTAAACACTACAAAACAATAAACAATAACGAAAACCGAAACAGCCTAATAATGGTGCACATACACACAGAACAAGGACATCAAGACACTAAGGACAATCACCCACAAAACCCAACACAAAACAGGCTACCTAAATATGGTTCCCAATCAGAGACAATGACTAACACCTGCCTCTGATTGAGAACCATATCAGGCCAAACATAGAAATAGACAAACCAGACACACAACATAGAATGCCCACCCAGCTCACGTCCTGACCAACACTAAAACAAGGAAAACACATACGAACGATGGTCAGACCGTGACAGAACCCCCAAGGTGCGGACTCCAAACGCACAAACTAAACCTATAGGGGAGGGTCTGGGTGGGCATCTGTCCGCGGTGGCGGCTCTGGCGCTGGACGTGGACCCCACTCCATAATTATCTTAGTCCACCTCCTTAGCGTCCCTTGAGTGGCGACCCTCGCCGCTGACCTTGGCCTAGGAAACCTAACAACGGGCCCCACTGGACTGAGGGGAAGCTCCGGACTGAGGTAGCTCAGGAGTGAGAGGAAGCTCAGGAGTGAGAGGAAGCTCGGGACTGAGGGGAAGCTCAGGAGTGAGAGGAAGCTCAGGAGTGAGAGGAAGCTCAGGAGTGAGAGGAGTGAGAGGAAGCTCAGGAGTGAGAGGAAGCTCAGGAGTGAGAGAAAGCTCAGGAGTGAGAGGAAGCTCAGGCAGGTTGATGGATCTACCAGATCCTGGCTGACTGGCGGATCCTGGCCGACTGGCAGTTCTGGCAGATCCCGGCCGACTGGCGGATCTGGAAGAGTCTGGTTGACTGGCGGATCTGGAAGAGTCTGGTTGACTGGCGGATCTGGAAGAGTCTGGTTGACTGGCAGATCTGGAAGAGTCTGGTTGACTGGCGGATCTGGAAGAGTCTGGTTGACTGGCGGATCTGGAAGAGTCTGGTTGACTGGCAGATCTGGAAGAGTCTGGTTGACTAGCAGATCTGGAAGAGTCTGGTTGACTGGCGGATCTGGAAGAGTCTGGTTGACTGGCGGATCTGGAAGAGTCTGGTTGACTGGCAGATCTGGAAGAGTCTGGTTGACTAGCAGATCTGGAAGAGTCTGGTTGACTGGCAGATCTGGAAGAGTCTGGTTGACTGGCAGATCCTGGCAGACTGAAAGATCTGGCTGTCCATGCTGACTGGCGGCTCTGGCTGCTACACGCTGACTGGCGCCTCTGGCTGCTCCATGTAGGCTGACAGCTCTGGCGGCTTCTTACAGACTGGCAGCTTTGGCGGCTCCGTGCAGACTGGCAGCTCCTTGCAGACTGACAGCTCCTTGCAGACTGGCAGCTCCTTGCAGACTGACAGCTCCTTGCAGACTGGCAGCTCCTTACAGACTGGTGGCTCCTTGCAGACTGGCAGCTCCTTGCAGACTGGCAGCTCCTTGCAGACTGACAGCTCTGGCTGCTTCATGCAGACTGACAACTCTGGCTGCTCCATGCAGACTGACAGCTCTGGCTGCTTCATGCAGACTGACAGCTCTGGCTGCTCCATGCAGACTGACAGCTCTGGCTGCTCCATGCAGACTGACAGCTCTGGCTGCTCCATGCAGGCTGGCAGCTCTGGCGGCTCCGTGCAGACTGGCAGCTCCTTGCAGACTGACAGCTCCTTGCAGACTGGCAGCTCCTTACAGACTGGTGGCTCCTTGCAGACTGGCAGCTCCTTGCAGACTGGCAGCTCCTTGCAGACTGACAGCTCTGGCTGCTTCATGCAGACTGACAACTCTGGCTGCTCCATGCAGACTGACAGCTCTGGCTGCTCCATGCAGGCTGGCAGCTCTGGCTGCTCCATGCAGGCTGGCAGCTCTGGCTGCGCTGAACAGGCAAGAGACTCCGGCAGCGCAGGAGAGGAGGAAGGCTCTGGCTGCGCTGAACAGGCGGGAGACTCCGGCAGCGCAGGAGAGGAGAAAGGCTCCGACTGCTCTCCCTGGGTCGACCGCCCACCTGTCTATCTCCTCCCAAGAAGTATAGTCCATATTGTACTCCTCTTTGGGCTGCTCCTGTTTCCTCTTCTCCTGCTGCACCTTTGGGCGGCTACACTCCCCTGGTTTAGCCCAGGTTCCTCTCCCGTCGAGGATTTCCTCCCATGTCCAGAAATCCTTCTTACGCATCTCCTCTTTGGGCTGCTCTTGCCTGTTGACACGCTGCTTGGTCCGTTTGTGGTGGGTGATTCTGTAACGGTTCTCTTGTGGTGAAGGAGAGTCAGACCAAAATGCAGCGTGTAGATTGCGATCCATGTTTATTCAACAAACGTAACACGAATCTATATTAAACACTACAAAACAATAAACGTAACGAAAACCGAAACAGCCTAATACTGGTGCACATACACACAGAACAAGGACATCAAGACACTAAGGACAATCACCCACAAAACCCAACACAAAACAGGCTACCTAAATATGGTTCCCAATCAGAGACAATGACTAACACCTGCCTCTGATTGAGAACCATATCAGGCCAAACATAGAAATAGACAAACCAGACACACAACATAGAATGCCCACCCAGCTCACGTCCTGACCAACACTAAAACAAGGAAAACACATATGAACGACGGTCAGACCATGACACTTCCTGCTTTGTCAACTGTCAGTGTTTATCAGGCTACTTCCTGCTTTTCTTCCAGTCACTGTGTAGGCTTGTTGTACTTTAGGTTCTTGAGTCCCAAATGGCACCCTATTCCCTACATAGTGCACTAATTTTGACCGGAACCTATGGGCACTGGTCCAAAGTAGTGCACTACATAGGCAATATAGTGGACACAGTTATGCCATTTTGGACACAGTTATGCCCTCCAGGTCCTGTAGGAACACGGTGGGAAGCCGACACAACCAGACATTTTCAAAGATAAGTTCTAGGAGCAGAGCAGAGGGCAAGCGTGCCTAGCCATGATTCTATCACAGGAGGGGCTGTAGCTAGCTGACAAGGCTGCGGAGCTTAGAGAGAGTGGAGGAGAGGAGGAGGAGTGGAGGAGTGGAGGAGAGGAGGAGGCGTCTATATCGCTCCGCTAATACAGGACTAGCGAAGGATCAAGCACACTAAATTTTGTTAAAACATTTCAATTAAATATATTTGAGTGTTTACCAGCATTTGTAACTTAATAATTATCTGTACAAAACAGTTACATCTGATTATACTTGTGGACTATGAAATACTTGCGTGATATATGTTTTTAGGTTTCTTGAAAAGCTCTGCCAATGCAGTGTTAACTGAAATGGTCTGTTCAATCCTTTTTAGTAGACACTCTAAACCAGAGCAATTTACAGTAGAGAGTGTATACATTTTCACACTGCTCCCTCATGGGAATCGAACCCACAATCACACTGCTCCCTCATGGGAATCGAACCTACAATCCTAGCATTGCAAGCTCCATGCTCTACCAACCGAGCCACATCATCACATCACATCATCACAAACCACTTGATGTCTCAAAGTATTACTGTATTGTGGATTGTTTTTCTTAATGGCGATGGAAAATATACAGGTACAAACCAAGAGGATCAGTCTATGTACAATACAGTAATGTACATTTACATTCAGCGGTTTGTAAGGATGGTGAATCAATACTGCACCAAAAAAGGTGGCTGTTTTCCATGTTATTTGATGAAGACAACATATTTAATTTGATGCACAGCCTGGTGTTGTATTAGGTCATTGTCCTGTTGAAAAGTAAAAGATAGTCCTACTAAGCGCAAACCAGATGGGATGGTGTATCGCTGCAGAATGTTGTGGTAGCCATGCTGGTGTTGCCTTGAATTCTAAATAAATCACTGACAGTGTCACCAGCAAAGCACCCTCACACAATCACACCTCCTCCTCCATGCTTCACGGTGGGAACCACAAATGTGGAGATCATCCGTTCACCTACTCTGCATCTCACAAAGACACAGTGGTTGGATCCAAAAATCTAAAAGTTTGACCTATCAGATCAAAGGACAGATTTCCACCGGTCTAATGTCCACTGCTCGTGTTTCTTGGCCCAAGCAAGTCTCTTCTTCTTATTGATGTCCTTTAGTAGTCGTTTCTTTGCAGTAAATTTACCATGAACGCCTGATTCACGCAGTCTGCTCTGAACAGTTGATGTTTAGATGTGTCTGTTACTTGAATTCTGTGATGCATTTATTTGGGCTGCAATCTGATGTGCAGTTAACTCTAATGAACTTATCCTCTGCAGCAGAGGTAACTCTGGGTCTGTCGTTCCTGTGGCGGTCCTCATGAGAGCCAGTTTCATCATAGTGCTTGATGTTTTTGCGAATGCATTTGAAGAAACTTTCAAAGTTCTTGACATTTTCCGGAGTAACAGACCTTCATGTCTTAATGTAATGATGGACTGACCTTCATGCCTTAATGTAATGATGGACAGACCTTCATGTCTTAATGTAATGATGGACTGACCTTCATGCCTTAATGTAATGATGGACTGACCTTCATGTCTTAATGTAATGATGGACTGACCTTCATGTCTTAATGTAATGATGGACTGACCTTCATGTCTTAATGTAATGATGGACTGACCTTCATGCCTTAATGTAATGATGGACTGACGTTTCTCTCTGCTTATTTCAGATGTTCTTGTCATAATATGGACTTGGTCTTTTGCCAAATATTTGGTTATCTTCTGTATACCACCCCTACCTTGTCACATCACCACTGATTGGCTCAAACACATTAATTAAGAAGGAAAGACATTCCACAAATGAACTGATATATATATATGTATATATATCAGTAGCAACAGTAGCAACAGTAACAACAGTAACAACAGTAGGAACAGTAACAACAGTAACAACAGTAACAACAGTAGCAACAGTATCAACAGTAACAACAGTAACAACAGTAACAACAGTAACAGTAACAACAGTAACAACAGTAACAACAGTAACAACAGTAGGAACAGTAGCAACAGTAGCAACAGGAACAGTAGCAACAGTAGCAACAGTAACAGTAACAACAGTAACGACAGTAACAGTAACAACAGTAACAACAGTAACAGTAACAACAGTAGCAACAGTAACAACAGTAACGACAGTAACAGTAACAACAGTAACAACAGTAACAACAGTAACGACAGTAACAGTAACAACAGTAACAACAGTAACGACAGTAACAGTAACAACAGTAGCAACAGTAACAACAGTAACAACAGTAACAACAGTAACAACAGTAACAACAGTAGGAACAGTAACAACAGTAACAACAGTAGCAACAGTAACAACAGTAACAACAGTAACAACAGTAGCAACAGTAACAACAATAACAACAGTAACAACAGTAGCAACAGTAGCAACAGTAGCAACAGTAACAGTAACAACAGTAACAACAGTAGCAACAGTAGCAACAGTAACAACAGTAGAAACAGTAACAACAGTAACAGTAGCAACAGTAGCAACAGTAACAGTAGCAACAGTAGCAACAGTAACAACAGTAACAACAGTAGCAACAGTAACAACAGTAACAACAGTAACAGTAACAGTAGCAGTAACAGTAACAGTAACAGTAACAGTAACAGTAACAGTAACAGTAACAGTAACAGTAACAACAGTAGCAACAGTAGCAACAGTAGCAACAGTAACAACAGTAACAACAGTAACAACAGTAACAACAGTAACAGTAACAACAGCAGTAACAGTAACAGTAACAGTAACAGTAACAGTAACAGTAACAGTAACAGTAACAGTAACAACAGTAACAACAGTAACAACAGTAACAGTAACAACAGTAACAACAGTAACAACAGTAACAACAGTAACAACAGTAGCAACAGTAACAACAGTAGCAACAGTAACAACAGTAGGAACAGTAACAACAGTAACAACAGTAGCAACAGTAGCAACAGTAACAACAGTAACAACAATAACAACAGTAACAACAGTAACAACAGTAGCAACAGTAGGAACAGTAACAACAGTAACAACAGTAGCAACAGTAGCAACAGTAGGAACAGTAACAACAGTAACAACAGTAGCAACAGTAACAGTAACAACAGTAACAACAATAACAACAGTAACAACAGTAACAACAGTAACAACAGTAGCAACAGTAGGAACAGTAACAACAGTAACAACAGTAGCAACAGTAACAGTAACAACAGTAACAACAGTAACAACAGTAACAACAGTAGCAACAGTAACAACAGTAGTAACAGTAACAACAGTAGCAACAGTAACAACAGTAGGAACAGTAACAACAGTAACAACAGTAGCAACAGTAACAGTAACAACAGTAACAACAGTAGCAACAGTAACAACAGTAACAACAGTAATAACAGTAGCAACAGTAACAACAGTAGGAACAGTAACAACAGTAACAACAGTAGCAACAGTAGCAACAGTAACAACAGTAACAACAGTAACAACAGTAACAACAGTAACAGTAACAACAGTAACAACAGTAGCAACAGTAACAACAGTAACAACAGTAGCAACAGTAACAACAGTAACAGTAACAACAGTAGCAACAGTAGCAACAGTAGGAACAGTAACAACAGTAACAACAGTAGCAACAGTAACAACAGTAACAGCAGTAACAACAGTAGCAACAGTAACAACAGTAACAGTAACAACAGTAACAACAGTAGCAACAGTAACAACAGTAACAACAGTAACAACAGTAGCAACAGTAACAGCAGTAACAGTAACAACAGTAGCAACAGTAGCAACAGTAACAACAGTAACAACAGTAGCAACAGTAACAACAGTAGCAACAGTAACAACAGTAACAACAGTAGCAACAGTAACAACAGTAACAACAGTAACAGTAACAACAGTAACAACAGTAGCAACAGTAACAACAGTAACAACAGTAACAATAGTGACAACAGTAACAACAGTAGCAACAGTAACAACAGCAACAACAGTAACAACAGTAACAACAGTAACAACAGTAACAACAGTAACAACAGTGTCTAGAAGCTCATCTCTTTCCCAGTATCTGCCCAAGCTTAGCTGTAGGTGGTGAGATGTGTGTTGGGACAAACACTGCAAATGTAATGCGCTGGATTTGGTTAAATGCCATCCTGTTGTAAAGTAAACACTTGTTATTAAAAAAATTTTTTTTAAACGTGTGTGAAATTTTACGTGGATAAAATATATACTGTAGTTGTGCCAAATGAAACAAATGTTATATGTTTGGTTAATGTTTGGTAAATGTTCAGGAGTTCCCGCATAAATGTATTTGGTAATGCATTTAAATGTCTGTGTGGTTCTAAAACTATTCAATTGAACTCCTGTGTTCATTCCAAAACCAACACCTTTTGGTTTTTAATGGGTGTATTAGCTTCAGTTGACATGTATCTGTTGAAGGTGTTTTATTCAACATCTTCACTCCCATTGGTTGAGATGATAACAGGTTCTGTGTATTTTACTGCCCCTCCCCATTTCCCCCTGCAGCCCTGCCTAGCAAAGGGAGTGAAGGGTAATTTATCAACTGTTCTGGAATCTTATCTAACCTCATACACAACCATAAAAATAACACTTGCACGGGACACTTCAAAGCAGCGTCGGGAACCAGAGGTGACAACAAGTATCACCCTGCTGTGGGCAATATCTCCAGGCTGATGGATTGAATGGGCTAGATTAGGGTCCTGGGTTGCTGGGCCTGGGCTAGTGTGTGTGTGTGTGTGTGTCATTCAAACAGGCTCTAATGTCAATTGAATTGTTGTTAACAACAGATGGTATCAGGTCAAGGGATGAGATCCAACCCATGAGTCCTAATTGGCTTAATTCAGAGTGTGAGCATTTTTCTTTTTGCCATGGCAACTGTAAATATTTTGTTGTTTACACATCATCCATTTTTCTTTTTGCCATGGCAACTGTAAATATTTTGTTGTTTACACATCATCCATTTTTCTTTTTGCCATGGCAACTGTAAATATTTTGTTGTTTACACATCATCCATTTTTCTTTTTGCCATGGCAACTGTAAATATTTTGTTGTTTAAACACATCGTCCATTTTTTTTCAAACTGTGTTAGATATTTGGTAAATAATAACACATTTCACATTCAATATTTTTTTATTTAACTAGGCAAGTCAGTTAAGAACAAATTCTTATTTCCAATGACGGCCTAGGAACAGTGTGTTAACTGCCTGTTCAGGGGCAGAACGACATAGTTGTACCTTATCAGCTCAGGGAATTGAATTAGAACCTTCCGGTTACTAGTCCAACGCTCTAACCACTAGGCTACCCTACCACCCCAATTAAGGTATAGATAATTGAAGCATGTAACAATGTACAGAGACAGAAATAAGATAAAATACCAGAGAAGTTGAGCTCGGCTTTTTCTGCGAGAGAAACAACTGGTCGATAGCTAGTTTTTTTTGTTGTTCGGCAAAAGCGAGACCAAACTCCCTCTTCTCCTTTAAATCGATCTAAGTTGTCGTGATCTGTGTCAAAGCCCCCAGTCAGATCTACTAGCTCTCCTATTGTTGTCCTGATAAGCTCTTGCTCTTAAATTCTACTTTGTTCCTATTGTCTCTTTGTTAAACCGACTCCGTATGAGATTCATTAACGGTGCGCTGGTTGTAGTCCTATAGGTTCAACTCAATAATCTGCCTTTGAAGGGTCATGATCTACATCTTGTAACAACACATTAGGTTATTTAAGTGTAAGTGTAATTGCTTTATGCAAAGTGCTTTTGTTGTATTGGTATATTGGATCTTCTCCTAGCTGTGCTTATCAGTTCCATTGTCATGTACTGCTAGGTGCTGAGATAGTTTGCATGATAGTGAATGAAGAACACATCCTCTGTGTTATTCATCTTATTCCTCATGTTCTACCAGATTAGTTATCAGTCACAGACTGTACATGAAAATCTTTGAATTTTTTGGGGGAAGGAAAATCTTTGTATTAATTTTTTTAAAGAAAGTCAGATTTTTTTTTTTTTGGGGGGGGGATTATTTTTATTTTTTTGGGAAAGAATGTCTGATTTTTGAAAGGATAATATATATTTTTTAAATTTGTAAAGTCAGATTTTTTGGAAGAGAAATATTTGTATTTTTTTGGAAAGAATGTCTGATTTATTTGGAAGGAAAATCTTAAAATGTCATCCCGTTTGCAAACGCCACGCACATATGTACACCAGTAAGACTCATTCTTATGCTTTTTGTAGACCCAGGAGTATTGAACCAGGAGTATTGAACCAGGAGTATTGAACCAGGAGTATTGAACCAGGAGTATTGAACCAGGAGTATTGAACCAGGAGTATTGAATGAGTATGAGACATCCGTGAGATACAATACTAGGTTGGCTGGGGACGGCATTGAAGAGCTTTTGTTTTCCATAATCAGACACAACGTACCTTTATGATAACAACACGTCAAGCAGTTGTTTTTGGCATTTTGTTTTGAAAATGTAAAAAAAAAAATTGAGACGCCTTGTAGACCCCTACGTCTATTCCCATGTTGGACAGTCTGTCTGCGTGGCGTCTGTTTCTACGTGTTTATCCAAGGTTTCGTTGGCATTGAGTGTTTGAAACTGCAGTAGTCCTCATTTCCCAGGTGGTCTCATTTATGATAAGTAATTTACCTTCCCCTCGGCTGTTTTCTAGTATCCAAGCACGTGTATCTGTGTGGTGGTTGACGCTACATGGTACCCAGAATCCCCTGTGGGTGACCGTCCCTGTGGACACACAGCATCACTCCAAAGACATCTGCAAGTCCAAAGGGTTGATTTCTGAAGAAAAACAGGACGACAGAAAGTGTGTGTGGGGGGGTGGGGGCTACAAGAACCTGCATCATTAATTCCTGTATTCCCAGACATTGATATCTCCCTCCCTGATTGGAGAACAGGCAGCACACAGCTGACTACTCCTCAGAGAGCTGTTTGTCTTCTGCTCCGGGAGGCTTTTTGCAAATCACTAAATACAAAATATCCTGTTATGTGTTTCAAAAGTCCAGCACCACAGAGGACACTGAGGGTGCATCTCGAATGGCCCCCTATTCCCTACATAGTGCACTACTTTGGACCAGTACCCAATAGCACCCTATTCCCTATACATAGTGCACTACTTTGGACCAGGACCCAATGGCCCCCTATCCCCTGTTTAGTGCACTACTTTAATATAGTGCACTACTTTTGACCAGGGCCCAATGGCCCCCTACTCCCTAAATAGTGCACTACTTTTGACCAGAGACCTATGGGCCTTAATAGAGAGTAGTGTATTAAATAGGAAATAGGGTGCCATTTGAGACAGTTGACATGACAACGAGACAACAAAACAGTCTGATGTCACGTGTTCACTCCTATCTATTCAGACAGACAGTCTGATGTCACGTGTTCACTCCTATCTATTCAGACAGTCTGATGTCACGTGTTCACTCCTATCTAATCAGACAGTCTGATGTCACGTGTTCACTCCTATCCAATCAGACAGTCTGATGTCACGTGTTCACTCCTACCTAATCAGACAGACAGTCTGATGTCACGTGTTCACTCCTATCTAATCAGACAGTCTGATGTCACGTGTTCACTCCTATCTAATCAGACAGTCTGATGTCACGTGTTCACTCCTATCTAATCAGACAGACAGTCTGATGTCACGTGTTCACTCCTATCCAATCAGACAGTCTGATGTCACGTGTTCACTCCTATCTATTCAGACAGTCTGATGTCACGTGTTCACTCCTATCTAATCAGACAGTCTGATGTCACGTGTTCACTCCTATCTAATCAGACAGTCTGATGTTACGTGTTCACTCCTATCTAATCAGACAGTCTGATGTCACGTGTTCACTCCTATCTAATCAGACAGACAGTCTGATGTCACGTGTTCACTCCTATCTAATCAGACAGACAGTCTGATGTCACGTGTTCACTCCTATCTATTCAGACAGACAGTCTGGTGTCACGTGTTCACTCCTATCTAATCAGACAGTCTGATGTCACGTGTTCACTCCTATCTAATCAGACAGTCTGATGTCACGTGTTCACTCCTATCTAATCAGACAGTCTGATGTCACGTGTTCACTCCTATCTAATCAGACAGTCTGATGTCACGTGTTCACTCCTATCTAATCAGACAGTCTGATGTCACGTGTTCACTCCTATCTATTCAGACAGACAGTCTGATGTCACGTGTTCACTCCTATCTATTCAGACAGACAGTCTGATGTCACGTGTTCACTCCTATCTAATCAGACAGTCTGGTGTCACGTGTTCACTCCTATCTAATCAGACAGTCTGATGTCACGTGTTCACTCCTATCTAATCAGACAGTCTGGTGTCACGTGTTCACTCCTATCTAATCAGACAGTCTGATGTCACGTGTTCACTCCTATCTAATCAGACAGTCTGATGTCACGTGTTCACTCCTATCTAATCAGACAGTCTGATGTCACGTGTTCACTCCTATCTAATCAGACAGTCTGGTGTCACGTGTTCACTCCTATCTAATCAGACAGACAGTCTGATGTCACGTGTTCACTCCTATCTAATCAGACAGTCTGATGTCACGTGTTCACTCCTATCTAATCAGACAGACAGTCTGATGTCACGTGTTCACTCCTATCTAATCAGACAGACAGTCTGATGTCACGTGTTCACTCCTATCTAATCAGACAGTCTGATGTCACGTGTTCACTCCTATCTAATCAGACAGTCTGGTGTCACGTGTTCACTCCTATCTAATCAGACAGTCTGATGTCACGTGTTCACTCCTATCTAATCAGACAGTCTGATGTCACGTGTTCACTCCTATCTAATCAGACAGTCTGATGTCACGTGTTCACTCCTATCCAATCAGACAGTCTGATGTCACGTGTTCACTCCTATCTAATCAGACAGTCTGATGTCACGTGTTCACTCCTATCTAATCAGACAGTCTGATGTCACGTGTTCACTCC
>NW_025745736.1:42500-62500 GCF_021184085.1 Oncorhynchus gorbuscha | reverse complement strand
TAATAGTAACATTAATAATAATAATAGTAACATTAATAGTGATCATAGTAACATTAATAGAGATAATAGTAACATTAATAATAATAATAGTAACATTAATAGTGATAATAGTAACATTAATAATAATAATAGTAACATTAATAGTGATAATAGTAACATTAATATTAATAATAGTAACGTTAATAGTAATAATATTAATAATAGTAACATTAATATTAATAATAGTAACATTAATATTAATAATAGTAACATTAATATTAATAATAGTAACATTAATAGTAATAATATTAATAATAGCAACAATAATATTAATAATAGTAACATTAATATTAATAATAGTAACATTAATATTAATAATAGTAACATTAATATTAATAATAGTAACATTAATAGTAATAATATTAATAATAGTAACATTAATAGTAATAATATTAATAATAGTAACATTAATAGTAATAATAGTAACATTAATAGTAATAATAGTAACATTAATAGTAATAATATTAATAATAGTAACATTAATATTAATAATAGTAACATTAATAGTAATAATATTAATAATAGTAACATTAATAGTAATAATAGTAACATTAATATTAATAATATTAATAATAGTAACATTAATAGTGATAATAGTGACATTAATAGTGATAATAGTAATAATAGTAACATTAATAGTAATAATATTAATAATAGTAACATTAATATTAATAATAGTAACATTAATAGTAATAATATTAATAATAGTAACATTAATAGTAATAATAGTAACATTAATATTAATAATATTAATAATAGTAACATTAATAGTAATAATAGTGACATTAATAGTGATAATAGTAACATTAATAGTAATAATAGTAACATTAATAGTAATAATAGTAACATTAATAGTAATAATATTAATAATAGTAACATTAATATTAATAATAGTAACATTAATAGTAATAATAGTAACATTAATAGTAATAATATTAATAATAGTAACATTAATAGTGATAATAGTAATAATAGTAACATTAATAGTGATAATAGTAACATTAATAGTAATAATAGTAACATTAATATTAATAATAGTAACATTAATAGTAATAATAGTAACATTAATAATAATAATACTAAAAATATTAATAATGGTAATAATAGTAATAATCATAGTAATAATTATAATTACAATTGTAGATAGTAAGTGGTGTGTGTGGTAATGAGTGTGCGTGCATAAGTCTCTAAGTGTGTGAGTGTTAGTGAGAGTGTGTGTCAGTGTAGACGTGATTGGCTGATACACAGTACCAGTCAAAAGTTTGGACACACCTACTCCTTCCAGGATTTTTTATTTTTTATTTTTACTATTTTCTACATTGTGAAATAACTATGAAATAACACACATGGAAACATGTAGTCACCAAAAAGTGTTAAACAAATCAAAAAACATGTTTTACTTGAGATTCTTCAAAGTAGCAACCCTTTTCCTTGATGACAGCTTTGCACAAGTAAATGTGTGGAATTTCTTTCCTTCTTAATGTGTTTGAACCAATCGGTTGTGTTGTGACAAGGTAGGGGTGGTATACAGAAGATACCCATATTTGGTAAAAGACCAAGTCCATATTATGGCAAGAACAGCTCAAATAAGCAAAGCAAAATGACATTCCATTACGTTAAAACATGAAGGTCAGTCAATCCGGAAAATGTCAAGAACTTTAACATTTCTTCAAGTGCCGTCGCAAAAACCATCAAGCGCTATGAAGAAACTGGCCCTCATGAGGACCGCCACAGGAAAGGAAAACCCACAGTTACCTCTGCTGCAGAGGATAAGTTCATTAACTGTTCAGAGGAGACTACGTGAATATGGTCAATATGCTGGTAAGAAACCACTACTAAAGGACATCAATGAGAAGAAGAGACTTGCTTGGGCCAAGAAACACGAGCAACGGACATTAGACTGGTGGAAATCTGTTCTTTGGTCTGATGAGTCCAAATTTTAGATTTTTGGTTCCAACAGCCGTGTCTTTGTGAGACGCAGAGTAGGTGAACGGATGATCTCCGCATGTGTGGTTCCCACCGTGAAGCATGGAGGAGGAGGTGTGATGGTGACACTGTCTGTGATTTATTTAGAATTAAAGGCACTTTTTTTCCCAGCATGGCTACCACAGCATTCTGCAGTGATATGCCTTCCCATCTGGTTTGCGAAAAGTGGGAATGTAGTATTTGTTTTTCAACAGGACAATGACCCAACACACCACCAGGCTGTGTGAAGGCTATTTTACCAAAAAAGGAGAGTGATGAAGTGCTGCATCACATGACCTGGCCTCCACAATCACCCAACCTCAACCCAATTGAGGTGGTTTGGGATGAGTTGGACCACAGAGTGAAGGAAAAGCAGCCAACAAGTGCTCAGTATATGTGGAAAAGCATTTCTCATGAAGCTGGTTGAGAGAATGCCAAGAGTGTGCAAAGCTGTCATCAAGGTAAATGGTGGCTACTTTGACAAAATGTATTTATTATTTTTTTTGTTTTTAAATAACCTTTATTTTACTAGGCAAGTCAGTTAAGAACAAATTCTTATTTTCAATGACGGCCTAGGAACAGTGGGTTAACTGTTCTTAACTGACTTGCCTGGTTAAATAAATGTAAAATTTGAACCCAGTTCTGATAAATACTGTGAAAGATGCAGTAGCCACAGAGAGGAGAACAGAAACACAGACACACACACACACACACACTACCAGAGAGCTTTTCTTCGATGATAGTCAGCAGTAGTTTTTTTTCCCATTGTGATGAAGGAATTCGTTGGGTGATGAAACATCATGAAACTTCCAGTCATGTATAAATGGAACAATGTTTCACTAACTGCCATGGGTTGGGAGTATTTATGACGTAAACAACAACTAGTAAACAACAAGGTGCAGACGACAACAACAACAACCATTGTTTCAAATTTCAATTCATGTGTTGTTTCTTTTTCCCACGTTTTGTAACTGGGGTCGGGGCGGTTCAATCCAGCCTTTAACCAGTCAACATAACTTATACTTAATTGTCTTATTGCTATAGCGAAGAGGTGTTTGGACTTGTTTTGGGATAATTCTCATTCACAGAGGTGTTGGTAGTCATATACCCTCCGGGGGCTCACAAGAGAAGCAAAGAACGCTTCATTGTCATATCAAGTAGGGAGGTAGGGAGGGAGGTAGGGTGGTTTATGGCGGTAGGGAGGGATGCCTGGCCCTTTCCATGGTGCCCCTATCTCCTGTGCACCCACCCCATCTCTCTCTCTCTCTCTCTCTCTCTCTCTCTCTCTCTCTCTCTCTCTCTCTCTCTCTCTCGATGCCTGGCCCCTCTCTCTCTCTCTCTCTCTCTCTCTTTCTCTATCTATCTCTCTCTCTCTCCCTCGCTCTCTCTTTCTCTCTCTCTCTCTCTCTCTCTCTCTCTCTCTCTCTCTCTCTCTCTCTCTCTCTCTCTCTCTCTCTCTCTCTCTCTCTCTCTCTTTCTCTCTCTCTCTCTCTCTCTCTCTCTCTCTCTCTCTCTCTCTCTCTCTCTCTCTCTCTCTCTCTCTCTCTCTCTCTCTCTCTCTCTCTGCACAGGTATATGGGTGGAAGGAAGGGCTGCCTGCTAACAGTTTAGAGATTTCTCCTCCTCCGATTCTGACATCAACTTTGTTTGAAAGTTCTATTTTTTTCTGTCGACACCTATGTCTACCTCTGATGTTGCTCAGCATTTGGTACGTTGTAATGTTGACAGATCACAACAACGAACCAGTTTGGGACGTTTGAGTCAGACATGGCAAGGAATATCCACTTTGCTAGCGAACGTTGCACATGTCCCTTAATGTTGATGATGTGTTTGTTACTGGCAAGAAGCACATGGCTGAGCTCTTTAATCACCACTTCATTAAGTCAGGATTCCTATTTGACTCAGCCATGCTGTCACGGCTGTTGAAAGAGGAGGACCAAGGTGCAGCGTGGTGAGCGCACATTTTCTTTATTAATCAAAATGACGCCGAACAAAACAATAAACACAAAAAACTAACCGTGAAGCTAAAGGCTATCTGCCCTAAACAAAGTCAACTTCCCACAAACAGGTGGGAAAGAAGGGTACCTAAGTATGGTTCCCAATCAGAGACAACGATAGACAGCTGTCCCTGATTGAGAACCATACCCGGCCAAACACAAAGAAATAGAAAACATAGAACACAAAACATAGAATGCCCACCCCAACTCACGCCCTGACCAAACAAAAATAGAGACATAAAAATGATTTCTAAGGTCAGGGAGTGACACATGCCTCCTTGCCTGTGCAACATTTCCTCATCTCCCACCCCTTCTAATACGACTATCCCCGAATCGTCTCCCTCTTTTTCCCTTCTCCCTGCAGTCACTGAGTCTGAGGTGCTAAAGGAGCTCCTGAAACTTCACCCCCAAATAACATCTAGGTCAGAAGGTTTAGACACTTTCTTTTCTAAAGTTGCCAAGCATATCTCCGATCTTTTTAATCCGTCTCTCCTTTCTGGGGAGGTTCCCATTGCTTAGAAGGGAGCCAGGGTTTGTCCTTTTTTTAAAGACAGAGATCAAGCTGATCCTAACTGTTAAAGGCCTATTTCTATTTTGCCCTGTTTATCAAACGTGTTGGAGGAACGTGTCAATAAACAACTGACTGGCTTTCTTGATGTCTATAGTATTCTCTCTGGTTTCCGCTCAGGTTATGGACGTGTCACTGCAACCTTAAAAAGTCCTCAATAATGACACCATTGCCCTTGATTCTAAGCAATGTTGTGCTGCTATTTTTATTGACTTGGCCAAAGCTTTTGATACGGTAGACCATTCCATTGTTGTGGGCCGGCTAAGGAGGATTGGTGTCCCGGAGGGGTCTTTGGCCTGATTTTCTAACTACCTCTCTGAAAGAGTGCAGTGTATAAAGTCAGAAAATATGCTGTCTCAGCCACTGCCTGCTCTTCACAATTTATATCAACCACAAAACACATAGTCTCAACGTCAACAGTGAAGAGGCGACTCCGGGATGCTGACCTTCTAGGCAGTTTCTCTGTCCAGTGTCTGTGTTATTTTGCCCATCTTAATCTTAATCTTGTATTGTTATTGGCCAGTCTGAGATATGACTTTTTCTTTGCAACTCTGCCGAGAAGGCCAACTGTCACGCCCTGGTCGAAGTATATTGTGTTTGTCTTTATTTATTTGGTCAGGCCGGGGTGTGACATGGGTTTATTGTGGTGTGTTTTGTCTTGGGGTTTTATTAGGTATTGGGTGTGTGGCTTAGTGGGGGTATCTAGCAAAGTTTATGGCTGTCTGGAGTGGTTCTCAATCAGAGGCAGGTGTTTATCGTTGTCTCTGATTGGGAACCATATTTAGGCAGCCATATTCTTTGAGTGTTTTGTGGGTGATTGTTCCTGTCTTTGTGTTTGCACCAGATGGGGCTGTTTCTGTTTTCACATTTCATTATTTTGTAGTTTCTTCATGTATAGTTTTTTCCATCATTAAAATATCACGAATCATCATCACACTGCATTTTGGTCCACTTCTCCTTCACCACAAGAAAGTCGTTACACCAGCATCCCAGAGTCGCCTCTTCACTGTTGATGTTGAGACTGGTGTTTTGCGGGTACTATTAAATGAAGCTGCCAGTTGAGGAATTCTGAATCGTCTGTTTCTCAAACTAGACACTCTAATGTACATGTCCTCTTGAACAGTTGTGCACTGGGGCCTACCACTCCTCTTTCACTCCTCTTTCTATTCTGGTTAGGGCCAGTTTGCGCTGTTTTGTGAAGGGAGTAGTACACAGAGTTGCACGAGATTTTCAGTTTCTTGGCAATTTCTCGCATGGAATAGCCTTCATTTCTTAGAACAAGAATAGACTGACAAGTTTCAGAAGTAAGGTCTTTGTTTCTGGCCATTTTGAGCCTGTAATCGAACCCACACATGCTGATGCTCCAGATACTCAACTAGTTTAAAGAAGCCAGTTTTATTGCTTCTTTAATGAGTACAACAGTTTTCAGCTGTTCTAACATAAATTGCAAAATGCAAATTGCAAAATGATTTTCTAATGATCAATTAGCCTTTTTTAAATGATAAACTTGGATTAGCTAACACAACATACCATTGGGACACAGGAGTGATGGTTGCTATGTAGATATTCTATTAAAAATCTGCCGTTTCCAGCTACAATAGTCATTTACAACAATAACAATGTCCACTGTATTTCTGATCAATGTGATGTTAATGTAATGGACAAAAACGGTGCTTTTCTTTCAAAAACAAGGACATTTCTAAGTGGCCTGAAACTGTTGAAAGGTAGTGTATATATAGATTTTTTATTTTTTTATCCCAGCCCCGTCCCCGCAGGAGGCCTTTTGCCTTTTGGTAGGCCGTCATTGTAAATAAGATTTTGTTCTTAATTAACTGACTTGTCTAGTTAAATAAAGATTTAAGAGAGGAGGGGCTGTCTGCCACTGCTAACTGCAAATGCTAACTGTTTAGAGGAGAGGAGGGTCTGCCTGCCACCTCGAACTATTAATGCTAACTGTTTAGAGAGGAGGGCCTGCCACTGCTAACTGTTAATGCTAACTGTTTAGAGGAGAGGAGGGCCTGTCACTGCTAACTGTTAATGCTAACAGTTTAGAGGAGAGGAGGGTCTGCCTGCCACCGCTAACTGTTAATGCTAACTGTTTAGAGGAGAGGAGGGCCTGTCTGCCAACGCTAACTGTTAATGCTAACTGTTTAGAGGAGAGGAGGGTCTGCCTGCCACCTCAAACTATTAATGCTAACTGTTTAGAGGAGAGGAGGGCCTGCCACTGCTAACTGTTAATGCTAACTGTTTAGAGGAGAGGAGGGTCTGCCTGCCACCGCTAACTGTTAATGCTAACTGTTTAGAGGAGAGGAGGGCCTGTCTGCCAACGCTAACTGTTAATGCTAACTGTTTAGAGGAGAGGAGGGTCTGCCTGCCACCTCGAACTATTAATGCTAACTGTTTAGAGGAGAGGAGGGCCTGCCACTGCTAACTGTTAATGCTAACTGTTTAGAGGAGAGGAGGGCCTGCCACTGCTAACTGTTAATACTAACTGTTTAGAGGAGAGGAGGATCTGCCTGCCACCGCTAACTGTTAATGCTAACTGTTTAGAGGAGAGGAGGGCCTGTCTACCACCGCTAACTGTTAATGCTAACTGTTTAGAGGAGAGGAGGGCCTGCCACTGCTAACTGTTAATGCTAACTCTTCAGAGGAGAGGAGGGCCTGCCACTGCTAACTGTTAATGCTAACTGTTTAGAGGAGAGGAGGGCCTGTCTACCACCGCTAACTGTTAATGCTAACTGTTTAGAGGAGAGGAGGGTCTGCCTGCCACCTCAAACTATTAATGCTAACTGTTTAGAGGAGAGGAGGGCCTGCCACTGCTAACTGTTAATGCTAACTGTTCAGAGGAGGGCCTGCCACTGCTAACTGTTAATGCTAACTGTTTAGAGGAGAGGAGGGCCTGCCACCTCTCACTGTTAATGCTAACTGTTTAGAGGAGAGGAGGGCCTGTCTGCCAACGCTAACTGTTAATGCTAACTGTTTAGAGGAGAGGAGGGTCTGCCTGCCACCTCGAACTATTAATGCTAACTGTTTAGAGGAGAGGAGGGCCTGCCACTGCTAACTGTTAATGCTAACTGTTTAGAGGAGAGGAGGGCCTGCCACTGCTAACTGTTAATACTAACTGTTTAGAGGAGAGGAGGATCTGCCTGCCACCGCTAACTGTTAATGCTAACTGTTTAGAGGAGAGGAGGGCCTGTCTACCACCGCTAACTGTTAATGCTAACTGTTTAGAGGAGAGGAGGGCCTGCCACTGCTAACTGTTAATGCTAACTCTTCAGAGGAGAGGAGGGCCTGCCACTGCTAACTGTTAATGCTAACTGTTTAGAGGAGAGGAGGGCCTGTCTACCACCGCTAACTGTTAATGCTAACTGTTTAGAAGAGAGGAGGGTCTGCCTGCCACCTCAAACTATTAATGCTAACTGTTTAGAGGAGAGGAGGGCCTGCCACTGCTAACTGTTAATGCTAACTGTTCAGAGGAGGGCCTGCCACTGCTAACTGTTAATGCTAACTGTTTAGAGGAGAGGAGGGCCTGCCACCTCTCACTGTTAATGCTAACTGTTTAGAGGAGAGGAGGGCCTGCCACTACTAACTGTTAATGCTAACTGTTTAGAGGAGAGGAGGGCCTGCCACTGCTAACTGTTAATGCTAACTGTTTAGAGGAGAGGAGGGCCTGTCTACCACCGCTAACTGTTAATGCTAACTGTTTAGAGGAGAGGAGGGCCTGCCACTGCTAACTGTTAATACTAACTGTTTAGAGGAGAGGAGGGCCTGCCACTGCTAACTGTTAATGCTAACTGTTTAGAGGAGAGGAGGGCCTGTCTACCACCGCTAACTGTTAATGCTAACTGTTTAGAGGAGAGGAGGGCCTGCCACTGCTAACTGTTAATGCTAACTGTTTAGAGGAGAGGAGGGCCTGTCTACCACCGCTAACTGTTAATACTAACTGTTTAGAGGAGAGGAGGGCCTGCCACTGCTAACTGTTAATGCTAACTGTTTAGAGGAGAGGAGGGCCTGTCTACCACCGCTAACTGTTAATGCTAACTGTTTAGAGGAGAGGAGGGCCTGCCACTGCTAACTGTTAATACTAACTGTTTAGAGGAGAGGAGGGCCTGCCACTGCTAACTGTTAATGCTAACTGTTTAGAGGAGAGGAGGGCCTGTCTACCACCGCTAACTGTTAATGCTAACTGTTTAGAGGAGAGGAGGGCCTGCCTGCCACCGCTAACTGTGAATGCTAACTGTTTAGAAGAGAGGAGGGCCTGTCTGCCACCGCTAACTGTTAATGCTAACTGTTTAGAGGAGAGGAGGGCCTGCCACTGCTAACTGTGAATGCTAACTGTTTAGAGGAGAGGAGGCCTGCCACTGCTAACTGTGAATGCTAACTGTTTAGAAGAGAGGAGGGCCTGTCTGCCACCGCTAACTGTTAATGCTAACTGTTTAGAAGAGAGGGGAGTGTGAAAAGAAAATCATCCTAATTTATTTGCAATAAAAGTTCCCTCCCCCTCCCTCCCCCTCCCTTCGCCCTCCCTCCACACTCCCCCTCCCTCCTCCCCTCCCTTCCCTCCCTCCACCCCCCCTCCCTCCCTCCCTCCCCATCCTCCTCCCTCCCTCTATCCTCACTCCATCCCTCCGCTACTCCACCCTCCCTCCACACTCCCCCTCCCTCCTCCCCTCCCTTCCCCCTCCTTCCCCCTCCCTCCCTCACTCCCTCCCCATCCCCTCCCTCCCTCTATCCTCACTCCATCCCTCCGCTACTCCCCATGGCTAATTGTTATACAGGTCTAGGGAGGAAGCTACTGCTGTGCCAACAGCCAGCCTCCAACAAGAGCAAATAAAGCATCAACAGAAAGGAAAAGGTCTTCATGTCAAAGTGAACTTCACAGTAACTCACAGCCCAACTCTCCACTACTGTCCTCCAATCAGGAAACTTAATGGGATGTCAGTGAGGGCTCAGGACAAGCCAACCAGTAGTTAACACAACTAATGTCTCTGCTTTATTTAATTAGATACAGCTGACTGATAGGAGAGAGGTCCTCGGTACAGAGACAGACAGGAAGTAGCACTGCTTTATTTAATTAGATACAGCTGACTGATAAGAGAGAGGTCCTCGGTACAGAGACAGACAGGAATTAGCACTGCTTTATTGAATTAGATACAGCTGACTGATAGGAGAGAGGTCCTCGGTACAGAGACAGACAGGAAGTAGCACTGCTTTATTTAATTCGATACAGCTGACTGATAAGAGAGAGGTCCTCGGTACAGAGACAGACAGGAAGTATCACTGCTTTATTTAATTAGATACAGCTGACTGATAGGAGAGAGGTCCTCGGTACAGAGACAGACAGGAAGTATCACTGCTTTATTTAATTAGATACAGCTGACTGATAGGAGAGAGGTCCTCGGTACAGAGACAGACAGGAAGTATCACTGCTTTATTTAATTAGATACAGCTGACTGATAGGAGAGAAGTCCTCGGTACAGAGACAGACAGGAAGTATCACTGCTTTATTTAATTAGATACAGCTGACTGATAGGAGAGAGGTCCTCAGTACAGAGACAGACAGACAGCAACAGCAAGGCTCTCGCTCTCTCTCTCTCTCGCTCTCTCTCTCTGGCTCATCTTGTTATATAGGTCACAATATCAAACAGAATCACCTCTAGCTGAAAACAATGATTTATTCAAATACTGGCAGCCGATCCAGCATGACAACAGATTGCCTCTTGGTTGAATGCCACGTTATAGCGACGGCAACATAATGGCAACAAACGCAGAATACTCCACGAAGCTTGTACATCCTACCCTGTCTTGATTCAGACAACAACAGAAGTTAGGAGAACGAAAGAAGAAAAAAAAAATCCTCAGATTGAATCATTTCAAAACCAGTAACACAACATGAGCTCAGAGAATTCTCTACGTTCTGTCAAACCATTTTTTCTTCTTCTATCAGGTGGTTTTTTGGTAAGCGCTCATTCTCAGCAGAATAACATGTCTGTGGGTGTGTGCGTGTGTGTGTCTGTGTGTGTGTGTGTGTGTCTGTGTGTCTGTGTGTGTGTGTGTTGTGAGAGAATGCGTCCCATGGGACATTGCTGCTCCTCCTGAGAGCTGGAGCAACACAGCAACAGGACTACGGCTAGATATCAGGCATACTTCCCCGTGGGCGTTTGTATGTTGGCAGTGATTGATACTAGCTCAATGCACCCATGGCTGCCAGTGAGTTGTGAACTCATTTTTTTTCCCGTGTAGCAATCTCTCTCTCTCTCTCAAGTACATAGACGACGCCGAAGCCCGGGCTAACAAAAAAAACATTCTGCTGTGTGCGCTTGTGGATTCCTCATGAGAAATGGAATTAGAATATGTAGAGAGGAGAAAGACAGAGCCAATCCGGACGAGTGTGACGCCGGGAAACCGCTAACCCCTGACAACGCCTATGACTACAGTGATGAAAATCAATGTTTGTTGACGTTGAGTTACGGTTGTAAATCACATCTTCTTTGATGTTTGTTTCTGGTTTTCCTCTGATCCGTATTAAAGGCCCCGGAGAGGAGACAGGTCAAACTGTCCAAGTTCCTCCACAGGTGAGATGATAAATCACTGGTGAGACAAGTATTAGGTCTGTAGGTGTGTGTGTGTGTGCGTGCGTGCGTGTGTGTGTGTGTGTGTGTGTGTGTGTGTGTGTGTGTGTGTGTGTGTGTGTGTGTGTGTGTGTGTGTGTGTGTGTGTGTGTGTGTGTGTGTGTGTGTGTGTGTGTGTGTGTGTGTGTGTGTGTGTGTGTGTGTGTATACACACTGGGATAGTGAAGATTCCTCCATCTCCATGATGACTTGATAAGTTCTTCAATCTGCCTCGAGGCCAACAAGTGTAGCCAGGCTGAGACAGCTGCTGCAATGCTGCATTTCTGTGGTTCGTTAACGTTTAGTTATGAAAGAGGCTGTCCTTTTTTTCAGTGAGTTGAATCCAGACATGAGGCCCTTCCACTTTCTAAAACATATACACTCCCTGTCCACGTGACAGGTTAAAAGGACCAATCAGCAATCAGCTACATCCACTTTCTAAAACACAATCAACTACATCCACATGTCCAAGTGACAGGTTAAAAGGGCCAATCAGCAATCAGCTACATCCATTTTTTGGGGGAACTTATATTCTTCAAGAATCAAAGGGTAAAATATCATTAATTTCAGGGTTGGCTAGGTTACCTTCTAAATGTAATCCAGTTACAAGCTACCTGTTCAAAAATTGTAATCAGTAACGTAACTTTTGGATTAGCCCAAAACTCGGTATTGTAATCTGATTACATTCCGATTACATTTGGATTACTTTTACATGACATCCCAATTACATTTAGATTACTTTTAGATTACATTCGGATTACTTTTAGATTACATTCCGATTAATTTTGGATTACTTTTAGATTACATTCCGATTACATTTGGATTACTTTTAGATTACTTTTAGTTTACATTCTGATTACATTCCGATTACATTTCGATTAATTTTGGAATACTTTTAGTTTACATTCCGATTACATTTGGATTACTTTTAGATTACTTTTAGATTACATTCCGATAACATTTGGATTACTTTTAGATTACATTTCGATTACATTTGGATTACTTTTAGATTACTTTTAGATTACATTCCGATAACATTTGGATTACTTTTAGATTACATTCCGATTACATTTGGATTACTTTTAGATTACATTACATTCCGATTACATTTGGATTACTTTTAGATTACATTCCGATTACATTTGGATTACTTTTAGATTACATTCCGATTACATTTGGAATACTTTTAGATTACATTCCGATTACATTTGGAATACTTTTAGTTTACATTCCGATTACATTCCGATTACATTTGGATTACTTTTAGATTACATTCCGATTACATTCCGATTACATTTGGATTACATTTAGATTACTTTTAGATTACTTTCCCCTTTAAGAGGCATTAGAAGAAGACAACAAATGTATGTTACCAAATGAACGTCATCTATTGCAGGATAAATCAATGTTTACATAGCTGGCCATATATGGATGTTAAATGTTACTTTATTTGTTGGTTAGTTATCAAATCAAATCAAATGTATTCATATAGCCCTTCGTACATCAGCTGATATCTCAAAGTGCTGTACAGAAACCCAGCCTAAAACCACAAACAGCAAGTAATGCAGGTGTAGAATCACGGTGGCTAGGAAAAACTCCCTAGAAAGGCCAAAACCTAGGAAGAAACCTAGAGAGGAACCAGGCTATGAGGGGTGGCCAGTCCTCTTCTGGCTGTGCCGGGTTGAGATTATAACAGAACATGGCCAAGATGTTCAAATGTTCATAGATGACCAGCAGGGTCAAATAATAATAATCACAGGCAGAACAGTTAAAACTGGAGCAGCAGCACGGCCAGGTGGTGTAACGGCGTTTGTTTGTTGAAAGAGAGTCAGGGTGAACTTTAATGAAGAAACGGACATGAAATACAATAAATACAAAACAACAAACGGAACGAGAAAACCTATACAGTCTGTCTGGTGAAACTACACAGAGACAGGAACAATCACCCACGTACACAGTGAGGCATGGTCTAAATATGGTTCCTAATCAGAGACAACGAGAATCACCTGACTCTGATTGAGAACCGCCTCAGGCAGCCAAACCTATGCTACCTATAACCCCTACTCAGGAATCCCAACAACTACAAAACCCCAATACGAAACAGTCAGGCCTGACCAAATATATAAAGAAAACACAAAATACTATGACCAAGGCGTGACAGGTGAACTGGGGACAGCAAGGAGTCATCATGTCAAGTAGTCCTGAGGCATGGTCCAAGGGCTCAGGTCCTCCGAGAGAGAGCAAGAAAGAGGGAAAGAGAGAATTAGAGAGAGCATACTTAAATTCACAGTGGACACCGAATAGGACAGGAGAAGTACTCCAGATATAACAAACTGACCCTAGCCCCCCAACACATAAACTACTGCAGCATAAATACTGGAGTCTGAGACAGGAGGGGTCAGGAGACACTGTGGCCCCATCCGATGATACCCCCGGACAGGGCCAGACAGGAAGGATATAACCCCACTCACTTTTCCAAAGCACAGCCCCCACACCACTAGAGGGATATCCTCAACCACCAACTTACCATCCTGAGACAAGGCCACAAAGATCTCCGCCACGGCACAACCCAAGGGGGGGGGGGGCGCCAACCCAGACAGAAATATCACATCGATGACTCAGTAACTATTTATGTAGGCTTCTTCTAACCCATCTCTTTCTACTGCATATAATAAATACGATTAAATTATATCTTTAAGTTAAAAACAAAAATCTATTAGGATTGAAGTCATTCCAATACATACGATACCCCTTGATCCTCAAGAACAGGACTT
The DNA here is from genome assembly GCF_021184085.1 of Oncorhynchus gorbuscha. Classification (NCBI taxonomy): domain Eukaryota; kingdom Metazoa; phylum Chordata; class Actinopteri; order Salmoniformes; family Salmonidae; genus Oncorhynchus; species Oncorhynchus gorbuscha. Next base: position 48,546 of record NW_025745736.1, on the reverse strand, counting down.
AGAAATATGGAAGTATAGATTAGCCAAATTATTTTACCCGAGTATAACCCCAAAACTAAGGACTTATTCACCAGCCTATCACGTTCTGACCTTAGTTCTTTTGTTATGTCTTTGTTTTAGTATGGTCAGGGTGTGAGTTGGGTGGGTTGTTTATGTTAGTTTTTCTATGATTTGCTATTTCTGTGTTTGGCCTGGTATGGTTCTCAATCAGAGGCAGCTGTCAATCGTTGTCCCTGATTGAGAACCATATTTAGGGAGCCTGTTTTCTATTGTGTTTCGTGGGTGATTGTTTTCTGTTGTGTGTCTGCACCAGCCAGAACTGTTTCCTGTTGTGTGTCTGCACCAGCCAGAACTGTTTCCTGTTGTGTGTCTGCACCAGCCAGAACTGTTTCCTGTTGTGTGTCTGCACCAGCCAGAACTGTTTCCTGTTGTGTGTCTGCACCAGCCAGAACTGTTTCCTGTTGTGTGTCTGCACAAGCCAGAACTGTTTCCTGTTGTGTGTCTGCACCAGCTAGAACTGTTTCCTGTTGTGTGTCTCTCCACCAGCCAGAACTGTTTCCTGTTGTGTGTCTGCACCAGCCAGAACTGTTTCCTGTTGTGTGTCTGCACCAGCCAGAACTGTTTCCTGTTGTGTGTCTGCACCAGCCAGAACTGTTTCCTGTTGTGTGTCTGCACCAGCCAGAACTGTTTCCTGTTGTGTGTCTGCACAAGCCAGAACTGTTTCCTGTTGTGTGTCTGCACCAGCTAGAACTGTTTCCTGTTGTGTGTCTCTCCACCAGCCAGAACTGTTTCCTGTTGTGTGTCTGCACCAGCCAGAACTGTTTCCTGTTGTGTGTCTGCACCAGCCAGAACTGTTTCCTGTTGTGTGTCTGCACCAGCCAGAACTGTTTCCTGTTGTGTGTCTGCACCAGCCAGAACTGTTTTCAGTCGTTTCTCTTGGTTATTTTGGTTATTTCCGTGTTCATTTGAATAAATATGGACACCTACCACGCTGCACCTCGGTCCTCACCTTCTTCCACCAACAACGACGAACGGTACACAGCCCTACTCTTGTTGTTTCTGATTTTGTTGTCATGGAGGACTGATTGGGGCTCGTTGATTCGAGTTGAAAAATAAATGCTTAGTTCATTGAATTGGCAGCCTTTGAGCGCGACTGAAAAGTGCTATTTCACAAATCAAATCAAATCAAATCAAATTTTATTTGTCACATACACATGGTTAGCAGATGTTAAATGCGAGTGTAGCGAAATGCTTGTGCTTCTAGTTCCGACAATGCAGTGATAACCAACAAGTAATCTATCTAACAATTCCAAAACTACTGTCACGTGTGATAAATGAATGTCATGTGCTGCATTTGTTATTGTTTACCTTTTAGTTGGTGAGAATTTGATATCATGATAATATGCAGCTGTTTAAAGGGGAAATCCTCAGATGAGACAATAACCAAACGACCGCCCCGCCTCTGTTTTGGTAAAAATCTGAGGAATGGAGCCTGGAGAAATGTAACCACTCTCAGATTAAACAGACAGAACTGTGGATGTAAGGACTGACCATCCATGATATCAACATTATAGTTATAACCATGTTATGAGGCTATACAGGACTGACCATCCATCATATCAACATTATAGTTATAACCATGTTATGAGGCTATACAGGACTGACCATCCATGATATCAACATTATAGTTATAACCATGTTATGAGGCTATACAGGACTGACCATCCATTATAGTTATAACCATGTTATGAGGCTATACAGGACTGACCATCCATTATAGTTTTAACCATGTTATGAGGCTATACAGGACTGACCATCCATCAACATTATAGTTATAACCATGTTATGAGGCTATACAGGACTGACCATCCATTATAGTTTTAACCATGTTATGAGGCTATACAGGACTGACCATCCATCAACATTATAGTTATAACCATGTTATGAGGCTATACAGGACTGACCATCCATTATAGTTATAACCATGTTATGAGGCTATACAGGACTGACCATCCATTATAGTTTTAACCATGTTATGAGGCTATACAGGACTGACCATCCATCAACATTATAGTTATAACCATGTTATGAGGCTATACAGGACTGGCCATCCATGATATCAACATTATAGTTATAACTACAGCGTGTCACTGCCTGGACCACACTGAGAGGGTATCTGTTATGTGATTCAGCTCTAGCTTGTCACAGCCAGACCACACTGAGAGGGACCACACTGAGAGGGACCACACTGAGAGGGACCACACTGAGAGGGTATCTGTTATGTGATTCAGGACTCTAAGACACAGCCAGACCACACTGAGAGGATATCTGTTATGTGATTCAGGACTCTAAGACACAGCCAGACCACACTGAGAGGGACCACACTGAGAGGGACCACACTGAGAGGGTATCTGTTATGTGATTCAGCTCTAGCTTGTCACAGCCAGACCACACTGAGAGGGACCACACTGAGAGGGACCACACTGAGAGGGACCACACTGAGAGGGTATCTGTTATGTGATTCAGGACTCGAAGACACAGCCAGACCACGTTGAGAGGGTATCTGTTATGTGATTCAGCTCTAGCTTGTCACAGCCAGACCACACTGAGAGGGTATCTGTTATGTGATTCAGGACTCTAAGACACAGCCAGACCACACTGAGAGGGTATCTGTTATGTGATTCAGCTCTAGCTTGTCACAGCCAGACCACACTGAGAGGGTATCTGTTATGTGATTCAGCTCTAGCTTGTCACAGCCAGACCACACTGAGAGGGTATCTGTTATGTGATTCAGCTCTAGCTTGTCACAGCCAGACCACACTGAGAGGGTATCTGTTATGTGATTGATTCAGCTCTAGCTTGTCACAGCCAGACCACACTGAGAGGGTATCTGTTATGTGATTCAGGACTCTAAGACACAGCCAGACCACACTGAGAGGGTATCTGTTATGTGATTCAGGACTCTAAGACACGCACCATGGCGCTTCACAGCTTCCCACACCTTGTATTGTATCGGTGTGTTGAGGGGGGCCTTGGTCTGCTCTAGTCTGTGTGGGCTCTGGGCCACCGTAAACTGTTTGCCCCCCAGTGACCACAAATCACAGCTGAAAACAGGCATGCGGGGCGGCTTCAAAGGGGGAAGAGGGTTGGGCCTCTTTCAGTGGTTTTACGACCTCAGCTTGAACCATTCAGACAGGGCCACTGTCCCTTGCTCCCTCCCCTGTTCTTCTGCACCTGGCCCCATTCTCAGGCAGCTAGGATCATCTCCTCTGTAGGGAGGAGGGAGGGAGGGAGGCAGAAACACATTCACTTGTACAAGGAAAAGATTAGCCCCTGATTCAATTGATTCAATCTCCTTGTCCTTGGGCCTGAGAAAGAGAAGGAACAAGAGAAAGAGAAGAGAGGAAGAGACTTCAAAAGAGGATCCCCTCTCTCTCTCTCCTCTCCTCTCTCTCTCTCTCCTCTCCTCCTCTCCTCTCTCTCTCCTCTCCTCTCCTCTCCTCTCCTCTCCTCTCCTCTCCTCTCCTCTCCTCTCCTCTCCTCTCCTCTCCTCTCCCCTCCCCCCCCTCCTCTCCTCTCCTCTCCTCTCTCTCCCTCCCTTCCCCTCCCCTCCTCTCCTCCTCTCCTCTCCTCCACCCCCCTCCCCTCTCCTCTCCTCTCCTCTCCTCTCCTCTCCTCTCCTCTCTCTCTCCCTACTCTCCTCTCCTCTCCTCTCCTCTCCTCTCCTCTCCTCTCCTCTCCTCTCCTCTCCTCCTCTCCTCTCCTCTCCTCTCCTCTCCTCTCCCCTCCCCTCCCCCCCTCCCCCCTCCTCTCCTCTCCTCTCCTCTCTTCTCTTCTCTTCTCTTCTCCTCCTCCCTCCTCCCTCCCCTCCCCTCCCCTCCCCTCCCCTCCCCTCCCCTCCCCTCCCCTCCCCCCCTCCCCTCCCCTCCCCTCCTCTCCTCTCCTCTCCCCCTCCTCTCCTCTCCCTCCCCTCCCTCCTCTCCTCTCCCCTCCCCTCCCTCCCCTCCCCTCCCCTCCCTCTCCTCTCCTCTCCTCTCCTCTCCCTCCCTCTTCTCCTCCCCTCCCCTCCCCTCCCCTCCTCTCCTCTCCTCTCCTCTCTCCTCTCCTCTCCTCTCCTCTCCTCTCCTCTCCTCTCCTCTCCTCTCCTCTCCTCTCCTCTCCTCTCTCTCCTCTCCTCTCCTCTCCTCTCCTCTCCTCTCTCTCTCTCCTCTCCTCTCCTCCCCTCCCCTCCCCTCCTCTCCTCTCCTCTCCTCTCCTCTCCTCTCCTCCACCCCCCCTCCCCTCTCCTCTCCTCTCCTCTCCTCTCCTCCCTCTGTGTTCTATGGTAGTGAATGGTGAGGAGTTAAATCCCAGGGTTGTATTGTGTATTCTGAGTGCTAATTCAGAACTCAGCCCACTAATACACTTGTGAAGCTCTTTTAATTGTGTGTATTTGCATTCTAAAAGGCTTGTTTGTTGCTTTTAATTACCGACTCCTTTTTAAACTAGTAATTGAAAAGCCTGACTTGTGAGTCCCTCCTTAACTAAACCTAATCAGATCTAATGTGCTTTGCTCCTTAATGCAGCGAGGCCTTGTACCTGTATTAGATACTGAATGATTACCACTCGAGAGAGATATGTACAGAGAGGGTAAAGCACGCTTCCATTCGCTTCCGCTCACAACGCAGAAAACATCACAATCTGTGGTGAACTCACAATGCAGAAAACACAGTGATCTGTGGTGAACTCACAACGCAGAAAACATCACCATCTGTGGTGAACTCACAATGCAGAAAATATCACAATCTGTGGTGAACTCACAATGCAGAAAATATCACAATCTGTGGTGAACTCACAATGCAGAAAATATCACAATCTGTGGTGAACTCACAATGCAGAAAACACTGTGATCTGTGGTGAACTCACAATGCAGAAAACATCACCATCTGTGGTGAACTCACAATGCAGAAAATATCACAATCTGTGGTGAACTCACAATGCAGAAAATATCACAATCTGTGGTGAACTCACAATGCAGAAAATATCACAATCTGTGGTGAACTCACAATGCAGAAAATATCACAATCTGTGGTGAACTCACAATGCAGAAAATATCACAATCTGTGGTGAACTCACAATGCAGAAAACACTGTGATCTGTGGTGAACTCACAATGCAGAAAACATCACCATCTGTGGTGAACTCACAATGCAGAAAATATCACAATCTGTGGTGAACTCACAATGCAGAAAATATCACAATCTGTGGTGAACTCACAATGCAGAAAATATCACAATCTGTGGTGAACTCACAATGCAGAAAATATCACAATCTGTGGTGAACTCACAATGCAGAAAACACTGTGATCTGTGGTGAACTCACAATGCAGAAAATATCACAATCTGTGGTGAACTCACAATGCAGAAAACATCACCATCTGTGGTGAACTCACAATGCAGAAAATATCACCATCTGTGGTGAACTCACAATGCAGAAAACATCACCATCTGTGGTGAACTCACAACACAGAAAACATTGTGATCTGTGGTGAACTCACAATGCAGAAAACATCACCATCTGTGGTGAACTCACAATGCAGAAAATATCACCATCTGTGGTGAACTCACAATGCAGAAAACATCACCATCTGTGGTGAACTCACAACACAGAAAACATTGTGATCTGTGGTGAACTCACAACGTAGAAAACATTGTGATCTTAATTAGAAGTAAACTTAAGATTTCCTGGGGTAACAGTGTAAGAAATAACACATTAAATAAAATAAAAAAATACTGCATAGTTTCCGAAGAACGCGAAGCGAGGCGACCATCTCTGTCTGGGCCATTCCGTAAACATTTATTTGGACTTTTTCATACTGTTTTAAAGGTGAATACTCTGTACCTATAATAGACTGTTATAAAAGGGGAATGCTCTGGACCTATAATAGACTGTTATAAAAGGGGAATGCTCTGTACCTATAATAGACTGTTATAAAAGGGGAAAGGGGAATGCTCTGGACCTATAATAGACTGTTATAAAGGGGAATACTCTGGACCTATAATAGACTG
>NW_025745736.1:5000-37500 GCF_021184085.1 Oncorhynchus gorbuscha | reverse complement strand
CCAATCATATAGTGGAGGGGAAAGTCATTTTACCATCTGTTTCATTTAGTGAATAAGTTTCACCCACTTATTATGGTAGATAAGTAATATAATAATATATGCCATTTAGCAGACGCTTTTATCCAAAGCGACTTACAGTCATGTGTGCATACATTCTACGTATGGTGTTTCTTGGTAGTAAGTTTTACACATCTATTTACCCCCAGAGCTTTTATCTGACCACTATACCACTGGTCAGGAGGTGGACCAGAGTGGACCAGAATACCGACCAAGTGGTTATCAATGTGATATCAGAGTGGACCAGAATACCGACCAAGTGGTTATCAATGTGATATCAGAGTGGACCCCAATACCGACCAAGTGGTTATCAATGTGATATCAGAGTGGACCAGAATACCGACCAAGTGGTTATCAATGTGATATCAGAGTGGACCAGAATACCGACCAAGTGGTTATCAATGTGATATCAGAGTGGAACAGAATACCGACCAAGTGGTTATCAATGTGATACCAGAGTGGACCAGAATACCGACCAAGTGGTTATCAATGTGATATCAGAGTGGACCAGAATACCGACCAAGTGGTTATCAATGTGATACCAGAGTGGACCAGAATACCGACCAAGTGGTTATCAATGTGATATCAGAGTGGAACAGAATACCGACCAAGTGGTTATCAATGTGATATCAGAGTGGACCAGAATACCGACCAAGTGGTTATCAATGTGATATCAGAGTGGACCCGAATACCGACCAAGTGGTTATCAATGTGATATCAGAGTGGTGGTTATCAATGTGATATCAGAGTGGACCAGAATACCGACCAAGTGGTTATCAATGTGATATCAGAGTGGACCAGAATACCGACCAAGTGGTTATCAATGTGATATCAGAGTGGACCAGAATACCGACCAAGTGGTTATCAATGTGATATCAGAGTGGACCACAATACCTACCAAGTGGTTATCAATGTGATATCAGAGTGGACCAGAATACCTACCAAGTGGTTATCAATGTGATATCAGAGTGGACCACAATACCGACCAAGTGGTTATCAATGTGATATCAGAGTGGACCACAATACCTACCAAGTGGTTATCAATGTGATATCAGAGTGGACCAGAATACCGACCAAGTGGTTATCAATGTGATATCAGAGTGGACCAGAATACCGACCAAGTGGTTATCAATGTGATATCAGAGTGGACCAGAATACCGACCAAGTGGTTATCAATGTGATATCAGAGTGGACCACAATACCTACCAAGTGGTTATCAATGTGAACATTATTTAACAGTTTTAAGAACATAAGACACTATGGTGAGTCATTTGGTAACATTATTTAAAGGGGTTAATTTAGTTTTAGAACGTGGTGTTTCTAATGTTTCTCTGTAGTTAATTTCCATATTGTAGTAAACAGTTATGTATTAATATAGCTGGTGGCCTAATTCAGGATCTGAGAGAGTAGATTCATTAGTTTTTAGCTAATGGGCACAAACATTAAAAAACAAACTTCTTTACTTTGTAACTCCGACTGGATAGTGTCGTTTTAAAACAACTAAAGCTAAATTATTCAGCGAGTGTTGATTCTATTGACAAAAGACAATTTGTTTTAGTGTGTGAGGTGGCAGCACGCTAAAACATTCTGATTCTTTCTGCCGTGCTTTAGTTAAATGTTTGTGTTAATTATGCTTTGAGAATATTTAAAACAGTTTAAAGTGAGGAGGTGTAAATGAGGAAAAGGAAGTAGTGTTCGGGAACTATAGCCCCCCCCAGTTGGTACTCACACGCGTCGCTACTGATTAGCTGCTTCCTCTGGAGAAAGAATGGTATGAATTTTAAGTTAAAACTCAATTTAACACAGACCAGATTGTCTGACATGAACAAGCTAACCTAACAGTGGACTCACTAGCCCACAGTACATACTAGTATATACAGTTGAAGTCGGAAGTTTGCATACACCTTAGGTTGGAGTCATTAAAACTCGTTATTCAACCAGCCCACACATTTCTTGTAAACAAACTATAGTTTTGGCAAGTCGGTTAGGACATCTACTTTGTGCATGACACAAGTAATTTTTCCAACAATAATTTACATGCAGATTATTTCACTAATAATTCGCTGTATTACAATTCCAGTGGGTCAGAAGTTTACATACACTAAGTTGACTGTGGCTTTAAACAGCATGGAAAATTCCAGAAAATTATGTCATGGCTTTAGAAGCTTCCTTCAATTGGAGGTGTACCTGTGGATGTATTTCATGGCCTTACCTTCAAACTCAGTGCCTCTTTGCTTGACATCATGGGAAAATCTAAATAAATCAGCCAAGACCTCAGACAACAAATTGTAGACCTCCACAAGTCTGGTTCATCATTGGGAGCAATTTCCAAATGCCTGAAGGTACCACGTTCACCTGTACAAACAATAGTACACAAGTATAAACACCATGGGACCACGCAGCCGTCATACCGCTCAGGAAGGAGACACGTTCTGTCTCCTAGAGATGAACGTACTTTGGTGCGCAAAGTGCAAATCAATCCCAGAACAACAGCAAAGGACCTTGTGAAGATGCTGGAGGAAACAGGTACAAAAGTATCTATATCCACAGGAAAACGAGTCCTATATTGACGTAACCCGAAAAGCCGCTCAACAAGGAAGAAGCCTCTGCTCCAAAACCGTCATAAAAAAGCCAGACTATGGTTTGCAACTGCACATGTGGACAAAGATCATACATTTTGGAGAAATGTCCTCTGGTCTGATCAAACAAAAATAGAACTGTTTGGCCATCAAGACCATTGTTATGTTTGGAGGAAAAAGGGGGAGGCTTGCAAGCCGAAGAAAACCATCCCAACTGTGAAGCTCGGGGGTGGCAGCATCATGTTATGGGGGTGCTTTGCTGCAGGAGGGACTGGTGCACCTCACAAAATAGATGGCATCATGAGGTAGGAAAATTATGTGGATATATTGTAGCAACATCTCAAGACATCAATCAGGAAGTTAAAGCTTGGTCGCAAATGGGTCTTCCAAATGGACAATGACCCCAAGCATACTTCCAAAGTTGTGGTAAATGGCTTAAGGACAACAAAGTCAAGGTATTGGAGTGGGCATCACAAAGCCCTGACCTCAATCCTATATAACATTTTTGGGCAGAACTGAAAAAGCGTGTGCGAGCAAGGAGGCCTACAAACCTGACTCTGTTACACCAGCTCTGTCAGGAGGAATGGGCTAAAATTCACCCAACTTATTGTGGGAAGCTTGTGGAAGGCTACCTAAAATATTTCACCCAAGTTAAACAATTTCAAGGCAATGCTACCGAATACTAATTGAGTGTATGTAAACTTCTGACACACTGGGAATGTGATGAAAGAAATAAAAGCTCAACTAAAACATTCTCTCCACTATAATTCTGACATTTCACATTCTTAAAATAAAGTGGTGATTCTAACTGACCTTAAACAGGGAATTTAAACTAGGATTAAATGTCAGGAATTGTGAAAAACCGAGTTTAAATGTATTTGGCTAAGGTGTCCTGTAAAGACAGGACATTAGACACAGTACATACTAGTATATAGTACCTAGCTACAGACAGGACAGTAGGTCTACAAGTAGTTGGGTTGATTCATACTCTGATTAACTCTGGAGAATCTCCATTAAAGAGTATTTTAGTCCAGAACTATAGGCTTTTAATATGTACAGTGACTGGGAAACCAGCCTACAGCGTCATAGGAATTGCTTAGCCTTTGTGGTTCTGGCGTTTTCCAGATGACAAACTGAAAGCGTCTCAGTAAGGAACAGAGCCTGCGTGGGGCTGCCCTCCTCAGCAGAAATTCATCCACAATCAGCACAACACCAACTATCAACTGGAGAAGCCCAACGTGATGTCACCTTGGCCTGCGTGTCTGTGTTTCGGTGATACGATGCTGTTAGCTGTTCACCTCTCCTCGATAACATATCAAAAAAAACCCTTAGAAGGAGCAGCACGACTAACTAACAGCAATAGTGACAGTTCTATGGGTTCCGCCATGTTCTATGATCATTCTATGAGTTCTACCATGTTCTATCATTCTATGGGTTCTGCCATGTTCTATGATCATTCTATGAGTTCTACCATGTTCTATCATTCTATGGGTTCTACCATGTTCTATCATTCTATGGGTTCTACCATGTTCTGTGAACATTATATGGGTTCTACCATGTTCTATGATCATTACATGGGTTCTACCCTGTTCTATGATCATTATATGGGTTCTAGACTGTTCTATGATTATTTTATGGGTTCTACCATATTCTATGGTATTCTATGGGTTCTACATGTTCTATGACATTCTATGGGTTCTATGGGTTCTATAATAATTATATGGGTTCTACCATGTTTACCCTTAAATATATTCTCCATGTACCTACCATTATATTACAGGCTGGACAATATACAGTAGAATTGAGGACTTTGTTGTTCAGACAGTGCTTCGCTTGCTTCAAGGGCCGATGTAATGAGTTAAAATGCTAACATGTTTCAATGAAAATAAAGTGTTTTAGTCCTAAGAAGAGACAAATCTGTACAGAAAGCAAGCGATGCCTTGATGACACTGAAAAATATATTAATGAGCCTGCTTGAGGCGTGACATAGAATCCAGGGCTGGGGATGTACTGTGCTTTACAATCATACATTATTCTCTGTTCTTCATAACTCCGCTCAGTTACGATACTGAATAATTACTGCTAATAACAGTAGGCTCCTTCTGTAGCTCAGTTGGTAGAGCATGGCGCTTGTAACGCCAGGGTAGTGGGTTCGATTCCCGGGACCACCCATACGTAAAATGTATGCACACATGACTGTAAGTCGCTTTGGATAAAAGCGTCTGCTAAATGGCATATATTATTATTATATTATTATATTATTATTTTATATATTAGGCTACTGTGGTGTGTTTTTGTTCCCTGAACAGATCTGTGGTGCAGTTTGTTACACCTTTTAGTTTACAACATTTCCACTGTGAGTGGGAAAGAACATTCAACATATACCGTGTACTGTGAGGATTTTCACGTTTTCGCTTGTAGAACCCGGTGATGCGGTATGGTTCTGTGGCTGTGAAGTAGGCTGCGGATCTTTGACAGATCGGAGTAAAAAAAAAAAAAAAATCCCATTTCCTGTCGTGGATCAGTTGTCGTGGAGACGGGTGACAGGTAAAATAAATCGGGTCGGTTCCCTACATGCCGTAATTCACTGAAAGTTAAACATCCATAAAAGGTTAAAGAACTCTGACCTTGACGATCTAACTAAGCAAGAAAACCCAATGATGTGTACAAGGCCTACCTCGGCACTCGACAGATTATGATAAAATATGTCTCGGCATCGCAAAAAAATAACTCTATGTCTCTCATGACATATATAGGACCGGTATTTCAATAAGATCCCAATTTCTTTTGCACTAAAATGTTTTATAGATGGCTATAAACTATGTAGGTTGGGACAGACAGGTTAGGTTGTTTTGTCTTCATGCAAGGCAGGCTGACACTATAACGTATTTGTCTCAAATGGCACCCTATTCCCTCTGTAGTGCAGAGGTCCTTCACTGGCTCTGGTCAAAAGTAGTGCACTACGTAGGGAAATAGGCTGCCATTTTGGGAGGTGGCCACAGAGACCTGCCTGCTCCTCTTCTCTTCGCACTGTTAAAAACAGATGATGGCTCCCAAACGCGCCAGTTAAAAAACACTTTCCACCACAAGTTAAAAGCCATAAAATCGGCACATCAAAACTTATAAACCTTAGCAGCGTTTTGTCCTGACCTCTGCAAATTATTTTAGAAAAGTTTTTTTTTGTTGCGATTTAAATTTCAAAAATGTCATAATTTATTATTTAGTCTTTGAACTGAGTTTAGTTCTTTTGCGTTACATTTTAAATGTTCTTCACGCACAATATAAGAATCTGTAAGACAGTCTTTTTTTTGAGAGAGAGAGAGAGAGAGAGACAGAGAGAGAGAGAGACAGAGAGAGAGAGAGGAGAGAGAGAGACAGAGAGAGAGAAAGAGAGAGAGACAGAGAGAGAGAGGTAGAGAGAGAGAGAGAAAGAGAGGAGACAGAGAGAGAGAGAGAGAGAGAGAGAGAGAGAGAGAGAGAGAGAGAGAGAGAGAGAGAGAGAGAGAGAGAGAGAGAGAGAGAGAGAGAGAGAGAGAGAGAGAGAGAGACAGAGAGAGAGAGAGAGAGAGAGAGAGGTAGAGAGAGAGAGAGAGAGAGTGAGAGAGAGAGAGAGAGAGAGAGAGAGAGAGAGAGAGAGAGAGAGAGAGAGAGACAGAGAGAGGTAGAGAGAGAGAGAGAGAGAGAGAGAGAGAGAGAGAGAGAGAGAGAGAGAGAGAGAGAGAGAGAGAGAGAGAGAGAGAGAGAGAGGAGGGAGAGAGAGAAGGAGAGAGAGACAGAGAGAGAGAGAGAGAGAGAGAGAGAACAGCTGTCTATCTGAGAACTCCGACGTGCTTTTCTCCCTTTATTCATTCCTGTTCATCTTCAACACTTTCACTGCCTACCAATTTGTGGTCATTAATATTAATAGCTGGGGTTAAACAGTCGGGAGGATTATCTGCTAACCGCGTAAAGCCGTCTCCAGGGAGAACTGTATTGCGACACATTGTAGGCTATTCATACGACATCTGACGAGCATCTGTGTTCACGGAACATTTCACGAAGTTTACATGGAGTTAAAAAATAAAAAACATTTTCCTTTGATGACCATTTACAGAGATAAATAATAAATAAAACATCATGTAACCCTCGACAATAATACTATAGTCAGAACTGTCTATCTCTACAATAATAATATAGTCAGAACTGTCTATCTCTACTATAATACTATAGTCAGAACTGTCTATCTCTACAATAATACTATAGTCATAACTGTCTATCTCTACAATAATACTATAGTCAGAACTGTCTATCTCTACAATAATACTATAGTCAGAACTGTCTATCTCTACAATAATACTATAGCCAGAACTGTCTATCTCTATAGTCAGAACTGTCTATCTCTACATTAATACTATAGTCAGAACTGTCTATCTCTACAATAATACTATAGTCAGAACTGTCTATCTCTACATTAATACTATAGTCAGAAATGTCTATCTCTACAATAATACTATAGTCAGAACTGTCTATCTCTACAATAATACTATAGTCAGAACTGTCTATCTCTACAATAATACTATAGTCAGAACTGTCTATCTCTATAGTCATAACTGTCTATCTCTACAATAATACTATAGTCAGAACTGTCTATCTCGACAATAATACTATAGTCATAACTGTCTATCTCTACAATAATAATATAGTCAGAACTGTATATCTCGACAATAATACTATAGTCAGAACTGTCTATCTCTACAATAATACTATAGTCAGAACTGTCTATCTCGACAATAATACTATAGTCATAACTGTCTATCTCTACAATAATACTATAGTCAGAACTGTCTATCTCTACTATAATACTATAGTCAGAACTGTCTATCTCTACTATAATACTATAGTAAGAACTGTCTATCTCAACAATAATACTATAGTCAGAACTGTCTATCTCTACAATAATACTATAGTCAGAACTGTCTATCTCTATAGTCATAACTGTCTATCTCTACAATAATACTATAGTAAGAACTGTCTATCTCAACAATAATACTATAGTCAGAACTGTCTATCTCTACAATAATACTATAGTCAGAACTGTCTATCTCTACAATAATACTATAGTCAGAACTGTCTATCTCTATAGTCATAACTGTCTATCTCTACAATAATACTATAGTCAGAACTGTCTATCTCGACAATAATACTATAGTCATAACTGTCTATCTCTACAATAATAATATAGTCAGAACTGTATATCTCGACAATAATACTATAGTCAGAACTGTCTATCTCTACAATAATACTATAGTCAGAAGTGTCTATCTCGACAATAATACTATAGTCATAACTGTCTATCTCTACAATAATACTATAGTCAGAACTGTCTATCTCTATAGTCATAACTGTCTATCTCTACAATAATACTATAGTAAGAACTGTCTATCTCAACAATAATACTATAGTCAGAACTGTCTATCTCTACAATAATACTATAGTCAGAACTGTCTATCTCTACAATAATACTATAGTCAGAACTGTCTATCTCTATAGTCATAACTGTCTATCTCTACAATAATACTATAGTCAGAACTGTCTATCTCGACAATAATACTATAGTCATAACTGTCTATCTCTACAATAATAATATAGTCAGAACTGTATATCTCGACAATAATACTATAGTCAGAACTGTCTATCTCTACAATAATACCATAGTCAGAACTGTCTATCTCGACAATAATACTATAGTCAGAACTGTCTATCTCAACAATAATACTATAGTCAGAACTGTCTATCTCTATAGTCAGAACGGTCTATCTCTACAATAATACTATAGTCAGAAATGTCTATCTCTACAATAATACTATAGTCAGAACTGTCTATCTCTACAATAATACTATAGTCATAACTGTCTCTCTACAATAATACTATAGTCAGAACTGTCTATCTCTATAGTCATAACTGTCTATCACTATAGTCATAACTGTCTATCTCTACAGTAATACTATAGTCATAACTGTCTATCTCTACAATAATACTATAGTCAGAACTGTCTATCTCTATAGTCAGAACTGTCTATCTCTATAGTCATAACTGTCTATCACTATAGTCATTACTGTCTATCTCTATAGTCATAACTGTCTATCTCTATAGTCATAACTGTCTATCTCTATAGTCATAACTGTCTATCTCTACAATAATACTATAGTCATAACTGTCTCTCTCTACAATAATACTATAGCCATAACTGTCTATCTCTATAGTGATACCTGTCTATCTCTATAGTCATAACTGTCTATCTCTATAGCCATAAGTGTCTATATCTACAATAATACTATAGCCAGAACTGTCTATCTCTATAGCCATAACTGTCTATTTCTATAGCCATAACTGTCTATCTCTACCGTAATACTATAGCCATAACTGTCTATCTCTATAGCCATAACTGTCTATCTCTATAGTAATACTATAGTCATAACTGCCTATCTCTACAGTAATAATATAGACATAACTGTCTATCTCTATAGTCATAAATGTCTATCTCTACAATAATTCTATAGTCATAACTGTATATCTCTACAATAATATAATAGTCATAACTGTATATCTCTACAATAATACTATAGCCATAAATGTCTATCTCTATAGTCATAACTGTCTATCTCTACAATAATACTATAGTCATAACTGTCTATCACTATAGTAATACTATAGCCATAACTGTCTATCTCTATAGTAATACTATAGTCATAACTGTCTACCTCTACAGTAATACTATATTCATAACTGTCTATCTCTATAGCCATAACTGTCTATCTCTATAGCCATAACTGTCTATCTCTATAGCCATTACTGTCTATCTCTACAATAATACTATATCCATAACTGTCTATCACTATAGCCATAACTGTCTATCTCTATAGCCATAACTGTCTATCTCTACAATAATACTATAGCCATTACTGTCTATCTCTACAATAATACTATAGTCAGAACTGTCTATCTCTATAGTCATAACTGTCTATCTCTACAATAATACTATAGTCAGAACTGTCTATCTCGACAATAATACTATAGTCATAACTGTCTATCTCTACAATAATACTATAGTCAGAACTGTCTATCTCTATAGTCATAACTGTCTATCTCTACACTGATTCTATAGCCATTACTGTCTATCTCTATGGTAATAACTGTCTATCTCTATAGTAATAACTGTCTATCTCTATAGTCATAACTGTCTATCACTATAGCCATAACTGTCTATCTCTACACTGATTCTATAGCCGTGACTGTCTTTCGTCTCTGTTTGTATGTCCTCAGTGCTTACTGCTATTTCTGTCCCCAAGCCCTCTCACACTGTTAATTCAGCTTTCGGTATTATATTTAACGAGATACTGGCAGAGGGAGAGCACACACAGCCCAACAACACACAAACCCCAACTCCTCTCCCTTTGTAGTCCTGCCATAGAGACGAAGGGATGTTAAAAAACCCATACCCCCCCCGGCCGCTGTTACCACGGTGACGACTAGCCATATGTCTGTGATACCAAGTCAAATATGGGCATCTTCCTCTGGCACTGACTGGCCCAATACTGGCTTCCTTTACCATGCGTTGTTACCACGGTGACGACTAGCCATATGTCTGTGATACCAAGTCAAATATGGGCATCTTCCTCTGGCACTGACTGGCTCAATACTGGCTTCCTTTACCATGCGTTGTTACCACGGTGACGACTAGCCATATGTCTGTGATACCAAGTCAAATATATGCATCTTCCTCTGGCACTGACTGGTCCAATACTGGCTCCCTTTACCATGCGTTGTTTCCACGGTGACGACTAGCCATATGTCTGTGATACCAAGTCAAATATGGGCATCTTCCTCTGGCACTGACTGGCCCAATACTGGCTCCCATTACCATGCGTTGTTTTGTTACCCATTAGGCAGGACACATTTCACAGTTGTTTTTTTTTTTTGGGGGGGGGTGACCTATTTTCCAGCATTTCAAATGAGCCTTGTGCAGTTGGCGCTATATATCCATTCCACAACACTGCGATGACGCTAGGAATTAAGGTGTATTTTTTTAATTTTTTATTTTTTTTTACAATTTGTTCAAATGTGACTGCAGACAGCAGAACACCAAACGAACGTACTGTAGGAAGACCAGTACATTGGATCAGAACCGTACAGTTCAGGAAACGAACAGCACAACAAATAGGAACCCACAGCCGGTCGGCCAGAGAGATGTTCGTTCTCCGTGCGGTGGAGATGAGATACAGGCGGCGAGGAGACGGAGGAGACGGAGGAGACGGAGGAGACGGACTACTGAGTTATATGATTAATACCTTATTGTCCACTCAGAGACGTCTTATTTTTTATTACCCTGAGTTATTATCCTGTCCCATAAACATATTCAGACACGGCCTGTGTACCAGATGACATGCTATTTAACCTGTATAGGGTCCTTACTCTCATAGGGCTTTGGGCAAAAGTAGTGCACTATATAGGGAATAGGGTGCCATAGGGCTCTGGGTAAAAGTAGTGCACAATATAGGGAATAGGGTGCATTGACTGTGGTCAAAAGTAGTGGACTATATAGGGAATAGGGTGCATTGACTGTGGTTAAAAGTAGTGCACTATATAGGGAATAGGGTGCATTGACTGTGGTTAAAAGTCGTGCACTATATAGGGAATAGGGTGCATTGACTGTGGTCAAAAGTAGTGCACTATATAGGGAATAGGGTGGCATAGGGCTCTGGTCCAAAGTAGTGCACTATGTAGGAATAGGTGCATTGACTGTGGTCAAAAGTAGTGCACTATATAGGGAATAGGGTGGCATAGGGCTCTGGTCCAAAGTAGTGCACTATGTAGGGAATAGGGTGCATTGACTGTGGTCAAAAGTAGTGCACTATATAGGGAATAGGGTGTCATAGGGCTCTGGTCCAAAGTAGTGCACTATGTAGGGAATAGGGTGCATTGACTGTGGTCAAAAGTAGTGCACTATATAGGGAATAGGGTGCATTGACTGTGGACAAAAGTAGTGCACTATATAGGGAATAGGGTGCATTGACTGTGGTCAAAAGTAGTGCACTATATAGGGAATAGGGTGCATTGACTGTGGTCAAAAGTAGTGCACTATATAGAGAACAGGGTGCCATAGGGCTCTGGTCTAAAGTAGTGCACAATATAGGAAATAGGGTGCATTGACTGTGGTTAAAAGTAGTGCACTATATAGGGAATAGGGTGCATTGACTGTGGTTAAAAGTAGTGCACTATATAGGGAATAGGGTTCCATTTTGGATGCATCCATTAGGGAATAATCCTGTGATGTATTCTTTGCTATGCCCTTCCCAGTTGTCATAGCAAAACCATACACAGCATTACGAACAGCGTAGATGGTCCTGGGGAGGAGAGGAGGGGCTAGATGGGCTAGGAGCCTGTTTAACACGGGGAGATGGGCTAGGAGCCTGTTTAACACGCGGGAGATGGGCTAGAGCCCGTTTAACACGCGGGGAGATGGGCTAGGAGCCCGTTTAACACGCGGGGAGATGGGCTAGGAGCTAGGGAGATGCCCGTTTAACACGCGGGGAGATGGGCTAGGAGCCCGTTTAACACGCGGGGAGATGGGCTAGGAGCCCGTTTAACACGCGGGGAGATGGGCTAGGAGCCCGTTTAACACGCGGGGAGATGGGCTAGGAGCCCGTTTAACACGCGGGAGATGGGCTAGGAGCCCGTTTAACACGCGGGGAGATGGGCTAGGAGCCCGTTTAACACGCGGGAGATGGGCTAGGAGCCCGTTTAACACGCGGGGAGATGGGCTAGGAGCCCGTTTAACACGCGGGAGATGGGCTAGGAGCCCGTTTAACACGCGGGGAGATGGGCTAGGAGCCCGTTTAACACGCGGGGAGATGGGCTAGGAGCCCGTTTAACACGCGGGAGATGGGCTAGGAGCCCGTTTAACACGCGGGGAGATGGGCTAGGAGCCCGTTTAACACGCGGGGAGATGGGCTAGGAGCCCGTTTAACACGCGGGGAGATGGGCTAGGAGCCCGTTTAACACGCGGGGAGATGGGCTAGGAGCCCGTTTAACACGCGGGAGATGGGCTAGGAGCCCGTTTAGACACCCGTTTAACACGGGGAGATGGGCTAGGAGCCCGTTTAACACGCGGGGAGATGGGCTAGGAGCCCGTTTAACACGCGGGGAGATGGGCTAGGAGCCCGTTTAACACGCGGGGAGATGGGCTAGGAGCCCGTTTAACACGCGGGAGATGGGCTAGGAGCCCGTTTAACACGCGGGGAGATGGGCTAGGAGCCCGTTTAACACGCGGGAGATGGGCACCCGTTTAACACGCGGGAGATGGGCTAGGAGCCCGTTTAACACGCGGGAGATGGGCTAGGAGCCCGTTTAACACGCGGGGAGATGGGCTAACCCGTTTAACACGCGGGGAGATGGGCTAGGAGCCCGTTTAACACGCGGGGAGATGGGCTAGGAGCCCGTTTAACACACGTTTAACACGCGGGAGATGGGCTAGGAGCCCGTTTAACACGCGGGGAGATGGGCTAGGAGCCCGTTTAACACGCGGGGAGATGGGCTAGGAGCCCGTTTAACACGCGGGGAGATGGGCTAGGAGCCCGTTTAACACGCGGGAGATGGGCTAGGAGCCCGTTTAACACGCAGGGAGATGGGCTAGGAGCCCGTTTAACACGCGGGGAGATGGGCTAGGAGCCCGTTTAACACGCGGGAGATGGGCTAGGAGCCCGTTTAACACGCGGGGAGATGGGCTAGGAGCCCGTTTAACACGCGGGAGATGGGCTAGGAGCCCGTTTAACACGCGGGAGATGGGCTAGGAGCCCGTTTAACACGCGGGGAGATGGGCTAGGAGCCCGTTTAACACGCGGGAGATGGGCTAGGAGCCCGTTTAACACGCGGGGAGATGGGCTAGGAGCCCGTTTAACACGCGGGGAGATGGGCTAGGAGCCCGGAGATGGGCTAGGAGCCTGTTTAACACGCGGGGAGATGGGCTAGGAGCCCGTTTAACATGCGGGAGATGGGCTAGGAGCCCGTTTAACACGCGGGAGATGGGCTAGGAGCCCGTTTAACACGCGGGGAGATGGGCTAGGAGCCTGTTTAACACGCGGGAGATGGGCTAGGAGCCTGTTTAACACGGGGAGATGGGCTAGGAGCCTGTTTAACACGCGGGAGATGGGCTAGGAGCCTGTTTAACACGCGGGGAGATGGGCTAGGAGCCTGTTTAACACGCGGGGAGATGGGCTAGGAGCCTGTTTAACACACGGGGAGATGGGCTAGGAGCCTGTTTAATACGTGGTCCTTCTGTAGCTCAGTTGGTAGAGCATGGCGCTTGTAATGCCAGGGTAGTGGGTTCGATCCCCGGGACCACCCATACGTAGAATGTATGCACACATGACTGTAAGTCGCTTTGGATAAAAGCGTCTGCTAAATGGCATATATTATTATTATTATATATTAACACGCAGAAGAGATAATGACGCTAAATGTCTGGTCTGGTTAGAGCCATGGTTTATATGGGACTGACACAGACAGAGAGAGAGGTATATGTACCATCCCATTGCAAACCAGCAATACCCCTTTCCACTTTATATCGCAATATAACCCAATACAACCCAATATAACTCACTATATATAACTCACTATAACCCAATACAACCCAATACAACCCAATACAACCTAATATAACTCAATATAACTCAATATAACCCAATACAACCTAATATAACTCAATATAACCCAATATAACCCAATATAACTCAATATAACCCAATATAACTCACTATAACTCAATATAACCCAATACAACCTAATATAACTCACTATAACTCAATATAACCCAATATAACCCAATATAACCCAATATAACCCAATACAACCCAATATAACTCAATATAACCCAATACAACCTAATATAACTCACTATAACTCAATATAACCCAATATAACCCAATACAACCCAATACAACCCAATATAACCCAATATAACTCAATATAACCCGATATAACCCCTATAACCCAATATAACTCAATATAACCCAATATGGGGCGGCAGCGTAGCCTAGTGGTTAGAGCGTTGGACTAGTAACCGGAAGGTTGCATTCAAACCCCTGAGCTGACAAGGTACAAATCTGTCGTTCTGCCCCTGAACAGGCAGTTAACCCACTGTTCCCAGGCCGTCATTGAAAATAAGAATATGTTCTTAACTGACTTGGCTGGTTAAATAAAGGTTAAATAAAGGTTAAAAATAACCCGATATAACCCAATATAACCCGATATAACCCCCTATAACCCAATATAACCCGATGTAGCTCAATATAACCCGAAATTGCCCAATATAACTCAATATATCCAAATTGTACCCAATATATCTCAATTTAAATCAATTGAACCAATATAACCCAATATATCCCAACATAACTCAATATATCCCAAAATAACTCAATATAAATCTATTTAACCCAATATAACTCACTATAACCCAATATAACCCAATATAACTCAATATGACTCGAGATACCTGAATATAACTCAATAGAACCCAATTTAACTCAATATAACTCAATAGAACCCAATTTAACTCAATATAACTCAATTTAACTCAATAGAACTCCATAGAACTCAAGGTGAGGGTGAGGGCCCTTGGAGTGTGGTGTCAGGAAAAAAACCTCACACTCAATGTCAACAAAACAAAGAAGATGATTGTGGACTTCAGGAAACAGCAGAGGGAACACCCCCCTATCCACATCGATGGGACAGTAGTGGAGAGGGTAGTAAGTTTTAAGTTCCTCGGCGTACACATCACGGACAAACTGAATTGGTCCACCCACACAGACAGCGTCGTGAAGAAGGCGCAGCAGCGCCTCTTCAACCTCAGGAGGCTGAAGAAATTTGGCTTGTCACCAAAAGCACTCACAAACTTCTACAGATGCACAATCGAGAGCATCCTGGCGGGCTGTATCACCGCCTGGTACGGCAACTGCTCCGCCCACAACCGTAAGGCTCTCCAGAGGGTAGTGAGATCTGCACAACGCATCACCGGGGGCAAACTACCTGCCCTCCAGGACACCCGATGTCACAGGAAGGCCATAAAGATCATCAAGGACAACAACCACCCGAACCACTGCCTGTTCACCCCGCTATCATCCAGAAGGCGAGGTCAGTACAGGTGCATTAAAGCAGGGACCGAGAGACTGAAAAACAGCTTCTATCTCAAGGCCATCAGACTGTTAAACAGCCGCCACTAACATTGAGTGGCTGCTGCCAACACACTGACACAACTCCAGCCACTTTAATAATGGGAATTGATGGAAATTGATGTAAAATATATCACGAGCCACTTTAAACAATGCTACTTAATATAATGTTTACTTACCCTACATTACTCATCTCATATGTATATGTATATACTGTACTCTATATCATCTACTGCATCTTTATGTAATACATGTATCACTAGCCACTTTAAACTATGCTACTTAATATAATGTTTACATACCCTACATTATTCATCTCATATGTATATACTGTACTCGATACCATCTACTGCATCTTGCCTATACTCGTTCTGTACCATCACTCATTCATATATCTTTATGTACGTGTGAGGTAGTAGTTTTGGAATTGTTAGGTTAGATTACCCGTTGGTTATTACTGCATTGTCGGAACTAGAAGCACAAGCATTTTGCTACACTCGCATTAACATCTGCTAACCATGTGTATGTGACAAATACATTTGATTTGACTTGATTTAGAACTCCATAGAACTCAATAGAACTCAATAGAGCTCCATAGAACTCCATAGAACACAATAGAACTCAACAGAGCTCAATAGAACTCAATAGAACTCAATAGAGCTCCATAGAACTCCATAGGCTTCAATAGAGCTCAATAGAACTCAATACAGCTCCATAGAACTCCATAGATCTCCATAGAACTCAAAATAACTCAATAGAACTCCATAGAACTCAATAGAACTCCATAGAACTCCATAGATCTCCATAGAACTCCATAGAACTCAATAGAACTCCATAGAACTCCATAGAACTCAATAGAACTCCATAGAACTCAATAGATCTCCATAGAACTCCTGCACAATAAAAGTGAAGCAAACTGAAAAGAAAAGAGGGGGAACAGTATTTTGGTAGTAGAACGTTTTGAAACCTGTTCTGTGTGTATTTTATAGAGATTGTGTGTAGCATCTGAAACCAGCAGACACCTTCCACTTTATATTATATTATACTGAATAACATCCTAATACACGTGCAGCAAACTAAAACCATGACGGAGAAGGAGAAATGTTTTGGAAGTCGAAACAGAAGACTTCTAAGTGCATCTTCTGAAATATTGTATGTTAAGATGAGTTCTGTGTCTCCTGTGGTTTTGGTGTTATTTTTTCTTCAAAACGAGAATTGTCTTTTATTATTAAAAGTGTTTTTTGGCTTCAGTCTTTGTGTCAGCAGTGTTTGCTGAGACAATTTCTATCCAAAAGTAACAGGGTTTTTTAGCGGTGGAAATTAGTGATTTGTCAGTGATATTTTTAGCATTTACACAGTGAATAAACCATTAGGGAGGAGGAGCAGTCGAGTAGCCAGGAGCAGAACGGCTCCACACACACACACACACACACACACACACACACACACACACACACACACACACACACACACACACACACACACACACACACACACACACACACACACACACACACACACACACACACACACACACACACACACACACACACACACACACACACACACACTCTCTCTCTCTCTCTCTCTCTCTCTCAAACGCAGCCCTAGATTCTGCCTGCGCTGCGTTGTTCATTTCAACTTCAAAAGCAGGAAGCCCCAGTTAGTGAGTTTCCACACACAGTTCAACACACTGCTACATCTCTCACAGTCTCAGAATTAGACCACAGTCTCACATCAGAATTAGACCATGTGCTACCAGTCCAACACACTGCTATCATCTCTCACAGTCTCACATCAGAATTAGACCATGTGCTACCAGTTCAACACACTGCTATCATCTCTCACAGTCTCACATCAGAATTAGACCATGTCTACCAGTCCAACACACTGCTATCATCTCTCACAGTCTCACATCAGAATTAGACAGTCATCCATGTCATGTCAATTTAGTTGCTCCAAACATCAAACTTCAAAGTGTTTAAGGTTAAAGCATTAACTCTGAGTAGTGAAAGTAGGGTTTAAGGTTTGGGATACGCTTAAAACTAAAATATTAAACAACTACTTTCAATTGCTGGCACACCACACACTCTTTCTCTCTCTATCAGAATTAGACCATGTGCTCCATCTCAACACACTTATCTTCTCCCTCAGTCTCTCATCAGAATCTCCATCTCTCTCCACCACACTGCTATCATCTCTCACTCTCACATCAGAATTCTCCATGTGCTCTCTCCAACACACTCTATCATCTCTCTCTCACATCAGAATTAGACCATGTGCTACCAGTCCAACACACTGCTATCATCTCTCTCTCACATCAGAATTAGACAGTCATCCATGTCTTTCATCTCAAACACAGCCCCAGAATCTGCCTGCACTCAAACTTCATTTCAACTTAAAAACAAGAATCTGCGCAGTGAGTTCCTCAAACACACACAACACAAACACACAACACACACACACACTGGGACACACACACACACACACACACACACACACACACACACACACACACACACACACACGCACGCACACGCACGCACGCACGCACGCACAATTGCACACACACACACACACACACACATCCTCGCTAAATACTTAGCCAACCCAGGTAGCTGATTAATCATCATTAAGTCGGGTGTGACAAAACCACAGAGACAGAAATGGCAAAAGTCTCCCTCTACTCCCCTCCCTCCCTCCCCCTCCCTCTCCTCCACCCCTCCTCCCTCCCCTCTCCTCCTCCACCCACCTCCTCCCTCCCCTCTCATCCACCCCCTCCTCCCTCCTCCTCTCCTCCC
The DNA here is from genome assembly GCF_021184085.1 of Oncorhynchus gorbuscha. Classification (NCBI taxonomy): domain Eukaryota; kingdom Metazoa; phylum Chordata; class Actinopteri; order Salmoniformes; family Salmonidae; genus Oncorhynchus; species Oncorhynchus gorbuscha. Next base: position 18,858 of record NW_025745736.1, on the reverse strand, counting down.
GCCTACCTACACTCCGTTGTTCCTGTGTAAGCCTGACACATATAGGATCCTGGTGGAATACCACCCTGTCTAAGCTCTCCTGCTGTCCTCCTGGATAAAGACTCCATTAGTGGTGCAGAGGAGGTCCTCCTGGATAAAGACTATTAAAAGTGTAGAGGAGGTCCTCCTGGATAAAGACTCCATTTGTGGTGTAGAGGAGGTCCTCCTGGATAAAGAGTCCATTTGTGGTGTAGAGGAGGTCCTCCTGGATAAAGACTCCATTAAAAGTGTAGAGGAGGTCCTCCTGGATAAAGACTCCATTTGTGGTGTAGAGGAGGTCCTCCTGGATAAAGACTCCATTAGTGGTGTAGAGGTCCTCCTGGATAAAGACTCCATTAATGGTGTAGAGGAGGTCCTCCTGGATAAAGACTCCATTAACGGTGTAGAGGAGGTCCTCCTGGATAAAGACTCCATTAACAGTATAGAGGAGGTCCTCCTGGATAAAGACTCCATTAACAGTGTAGAGGAGGTCCTCCTGGATAAAGACTCCATTAACAGTATAGAGGAGGTCCTCCTGGATAAAGACTCCATTAACAGTGTAGAGGAGGTCCTCCTGGATAAAGCCTCCATTAACAGTGTAGAGGAGGTCCTCCTGGACAAAGACTCCATTAACGGTGTAGAGGAGGTCCTCCTGGATAAAGACTCATTTAACGGTGTAGAGGAGGTCCTCCTGGATAAAGACTCCATTAGTGGTGTAGAAGAGGTCCTCCTGGATAAAGACTCCATTAACAGTGTAGAGGTCCTCCTGGATAAAGACTCCATTAGTGGTATAGAGGAGGTCCTCCTGGATAAAGACTCCATTAACAGTGTAGAGGTCCTCCTGGATAAAGACTCCATTAGTGGTATAGAGGAGGTCCTCCTGGATAAAGACTCCATTAACAGTGTAGAGGTCCTCCTGGATAAAGACTCCATTAGTGGTATAGAGGAGGTCCTCCTGGATAAAGACTCCATTAACAGTGTAGAGGAGGTCCTCCTGGATAAAGACTCCATTAACAGTGTAGAGGTCCTCCTGGATAAAGACTCCATTAGTGGTGTAGAGGAGGTCCTCCTGGATAAAGACTCCATTAGTGGTATAGAGGAGGTCCTCCTGGATAAAGACTCCATTAACAGTGTAGAGGAGGTCCTCCTGGGTAAAGACTCCATTAACAGTGTAGAGGAGGTCCTCCTGGATAAAGACTCCATTAACAGTGTAGAGGAGGTCCTCCTGGATAAAGACTCCATTAACAGTGTAAGGAGGTTCCAGAGTTCAGTTCCAGAATATGGAAAATCTGTCAGTTTAAACATTCATTTGGCATCTGTTGGTCACAGATACCAGAGAAAGGTAGGGGCGTGGATCAGAAAACCAGTCAGTATCTGGTTTGACCACCATTTGCCTCATGCAGTGTGACACATCTCCTTCACATAGAGTTGATCAGGCTGTTGATTGCGTCCTGTTAAATGTTGTCCCACTCCTCTTTAATGGCCGTGTGAAGTTGCTGGATATTGGCGGGAACTCGAACACTCTGTCGTACACTTCGATCCAGAGCATCCCAAACATGCTCAATGGGTGCCATGTCTGGCGAGTATGCAGGCCATGGAAGAATTGGGATATTTTCAGCTTCCAGGAATTGTGTACAGATCCTTGCGACATGTGACAGTGCATTATCATGCTGAAACTTGAGGTGAAGGCGGCAGATGAATGGCATGAAAATGGGCCTCACGATCTCTGCATTCAAATTGCCATCGATAAAATGCAATTGTGTTCTTTGTCAATAGCTTATGCCTGCCTGCCCATACCATAACCCCACCGACACCAAGGCTAACTCTATTCATAATGTTGACATCAGCAAACCGCTCGCCCACACAAGGCCATACACGTGGTTTGCGGTTGTGAGGCCAGTTGGAGGCGGCTTATGGTAGAGAAATGAACATTCAATTATCTGGCAACAGCTCTGGTGAACATTCCTGCAGTCAACATGCCAGCTATCTAAACTTGTAGTAAACATTGTCCAACAGCTCTGGTAGACATTCCTGCAGTCAACATCCCAGCTATCTAAACTTGTAGTAAACATTGTCTATGGGTGTGGTCACGCAGACCTTCAAGATGAGTTCTGGGAATTTTTGTCCCCATCAGAGATGCTCATCCCTGTTCTATAGTGATGTTTTATAGTGATGTTCTATAGTGATGTTTTATAGGGTTGATGTTCTATAGGATTGATGTTCTATAGGGTCGATGTTCTATAGTGTTGTTCTATAGCGATGTTCTATAGGGTCGACGTTCTATAGGGTTGATGTTCTATAGGGGTGATGTTCTATAGGGGTGATGTTCTATAGTAATGTTCTATAGGGTTGATGTTCTATGGGGTTGATGTTCTATGGGGTTGATGTTCTATATGGTTGATGTTCTATGGGGTTGATGTTCTATAGGGGTGATGTTCTATGGGGTTGATGTTCTATAGTGATGTTCTATGGGGTTGATGTTCTATATGGTTGATGTTATATAGGGGTGATGTTCTATAGTGATGTTCTATGGGGTTGATGTTCTATGTGGTTGATGTTCTATAGGGGTGATGTTCTATAAGGGTGATGTTCTATAGTATTGTTCTATAGGGTTGATGTTCTAAATGGTTGATGTTATATAGGGGTGATGTTCTATAGTGATGTTCTATAGGGTTGATGTTCTATGGGTTGATGTTCTAAATGGTTGATGTTATATAGGGGTGATGTTCTATAGTGATGTTCTATAGGGTTGATGTTCTTTGGGGTTGATGTTCTATAGGGTTGATGTTCTATGGGGTTGATGTTCTATGGGGTTGATGTTCTATGGGGTTGATGTTCTATAGGGGTGATGTTCTATAGGGGTGATGTTCTATAGGGGTGATGTTCTATAGGGGTGATGTTCTATAGTGTTCATGTTCTATAGTGATGATGTTATATAGGGTTGATGTTCTATAGGGTTGATGTTCTATAGTGTTCATGTTCTATAGTGATGATGTTCTATAGGGTTGATGTTCTATAGGGGTGATGTTCTATAGGGGTGATGTTCTATAGTGATGTTCTATGGGGTTGATGTTCTATGGGGTTGATGTTTTATGGGGTTGATGTTCTATAGGGGTGATGTTCTATAGTGATGATGTTATATAGGGTTGATGTTCTATAGGGTTGATGTTCTATAGTGTTCATGTTCTATAGTGATGATGTTCTATAGGGTTGATGTTCTATAGGGGTGATGTTCTATAGGGGTGATGTTCTATAGTGTTCATGTTCTATAGTGATGATGTTCTATAGGGGTGATGTTCTATAGGGGTGATGTTCTATAGTGTTCATGTTCTATAGGGGTGATGTTCTATAGGGGTGATGTTCTATAGGGGTGATGTTCTATAGTGTTCATGTTCTATAGGGTTGATGTTCTACAGGGGTGATGTTCTATAGGGGTGATGTTCTATAGGGGTGATGTTCTATAGTGTTCATGTTCTATAGTGATGATGTTCTATAGGGTTGATGTTCTATAGGGGTGATGTTCTATAGGGGTGATGTTCTATAGTGATGTTCTATGGGGTTGATGTTCTATGGGGTTGATGTTCTATGGGGTTGATGTTCTATGGGGTTGATGTTCTATAGGGGTGATGTTCTATAGTGATGCTATTATATAGGGTTGATGTTCTATAGGGTTGATGTTCTATAGTGTTCATGTTCTATAGTGATGATGTTCTATAGGGTTGATGTTCTATAGGGGTGATGTTCTATAGGGGTGATGTTCTATAGTGTTCATGTTCTATAGTGATGATGTTCTATAGGGGTGATGTTATATAGGGTTGATGTTCTATAGGGTTGATGTTCTATAGTGTTCATGTTCTATAGTGATGATGTTCTATAGGGGTTGATGTTCTATAGTGTTCATGTTCTATAGTGGTGATGTTCTACAGGGGTGATTTTCTATAGTGTTCATGTTCTATAGTGATGATGTTCTATAGGGGTTGATGTTCTATAGTGTTCATGTTCTATAGTGATGATGTTATATAGGGTTGATGTTCTATAGGGGTGATGTTCTATAGGGGTGTCTGCTAAATGACTTAAATGTAAATGTAAATGTAATGTTCTATAGGGGTGATGTTCTATAGGGTGATGTTCTATGTGGGTTGATGTTCTATGGGGTTGATGTTCTATAGGGTTGATGTTCTATAGTGTTCATGTTCTATAGTGATGATGTTCTATAGGGTTGATGTTCTATAGGGGTGATGTTCTATAGGGGTGATGTTCTATAGGGGTGATGTTCTATAGTGATGTTCTATGGGGTTGATGTTCTATGGGGTTGATGTTCTATAGGGTTGATGTTCTATAGGGGTGATGTTCTATAGGGGTGATGTTCTATAGTGTTCATGTTCTATAGTGATGATGTTCTATAGGGTTGATGTTCTATAGATGATGTTGTTAGTGATGTTCTATAGGGTTGATGTTCTATAGGGGTGATGTTCTATAGGGTTGATGTTCTATAGGGTTGATGTTCTATGGGGTTGATGTTCTATGGGGTTGATGTTCTATAGGGGTTGATGTTCTATAGGTTGATGTTCTATAGGGGTTGATGTTCTATAGGGGTTGATGTTCTATAGGGGTGATGTTCTATAGTGTTCATGTTCTATAGGGTTGATGTTCTATAGGGGTGATGTTCTATAGGGGTGATGTTCTATAGTGTTCATGTTCTATAGTGATGATGTTCTATAGGGTTGATGTTCTATAGGGTTGATGTTCTATAGTGTTCATGTTCTATAGTGATGATGTTCTATAGGGGTTGATGTTCTATAGGGGTGATATTCTATAGTAATGTTCTATAGGGTTAATGTTCTATAGGGGTGATGTTCTATAGTAATGTTCTGTAGGGTTGATGTTCTATGGGGTTGATGTTCTATGGGGTTGATGTTCTATATGGTTGATGTTCTATGGGGTTGATGTTCTATAGGGGTGATGTTCTATGGGGTTGATGTTCTATAGTGATGTTCTATGGGGTTGATGTTCTATGTGGTTAATATTCTATAGGGGTGATGTTCTATAAGGGTGATGTTCTACAGTAATGTTCTATAGGGTTGATGTTATATGGGGTTGATGTTCTATGGGTTGATGTTCTATAGTGATGTTCTATAGGGTTGATGTTCTATAGTGATGTTCTATAGGGTTGATGTTCTATGGGGTTGATGTTCTATAGGGTTGATGTTCTATGAGGTTGATGTTCTATGGGGTTGATGTTCTATGGGGTTGATGTTCTATAGGGGTTGATGTTCTATAGGGGTTGATGTTCTATGGGGTTGATGTTCTATAGGGGTGATGTTCTATAGTGCTCATGTTCTATAGGGTTGATGTTCTACAGGGGTGATGTTCTATAGGGGTGATGTTCTATAGTGTTCATGTTCTATAGTGATGATGTTCTGTAGGGGTTGATGTTCTATTGGGGTGATGTTCTATAGTGATGTTCTATAGGGTTGATGTTCTATAGGGGTGATGTTCTATAGTGATGATGTTCTATAGGGGTGATGTTCTATAGGGTTGATGTTCTATAGGGGTGATGTTTTATAGGGGTGATGTTCTATAGGGCTGATGTTCTATAGGGGTGATGTTCTATAGGGGTGCTGTTCTATAGGGGTGATGTTCTATAGGGGTGATGTTCTATATGGTTGATGTTATATAGGGGTGATGTTCTATAGTGATATTCTATAGGGGTGATGTTCTATAGGGTTGCTGTTCTATATCGGTGATGTTCTATAGGGGTGATGTTCTATAGGGGTGATGTTCTATAGGGGTGCTGTTCTATAGGGGTGATGTTCTATAGGGGTGATGTTCTATATGGTTGATGTTATATAGGGGTGATGTTCTATAGTGATATTCTATAGGGGTGATGTTCTATAGGGTTGATGTTCTATAGGGGTGATGTTCTATAGGGGTGATGTTCTATGGTGTTAGGAGAAGGAGTAGTCGAGTAGCCTGGAGCAGTGTATTAGACCGCAGCGCCACTCAGGATCCCATTACCTTCTGCTTTTGTCAAATGTGATTTTGACAACATTGTTACTGTATGTGTTTTATCTCACAGAGCACAGACATGTCGTTTAAATACATTGTTTCAACGACATTGTTAAATTACTGATTCATTCAAAGACTCAATCATGGACACTCTTACTGACAGTTGTGGCTGATTTGCGTGATATATTGTTGTCTCTAGCTTCTTGCCCTTTGTGCTGTTGTCTGTGCCCAATAATGTTTGTGCCATGGTTTGTTCTGCTACCATGTTGTGCTGCTACCATGTTGTGCTGCTACCATGTTGTACTGCTGTCATTTTGTGTTTCTACCATGTTGTCTTGCTACCATGTTGTGCTGCTACCATGTTGTGGTGCTACCATGTTGTGTTGCTACCATGTTGTGTTGCTACCATGTTGTGGTGCTACCATGTTGTGGTGCTACCATGTTGTGTTGCTACCATGTTGTGGTGCTACCATGTGGTGCTGCTACCATGTTGTGGTGCTACCATGTTGTGTTGCTACCATGTTGTTTTCATGTTGTGTTGCTAACATGCTGTGTTGTCATGTGCTGCTGCCATGCTATGTTGTCGTCTTAGGTCTCTCTTTGTGTAGTGTTGTGTTGCTAACATGCTGTGTTGTCATGTGCTGCTGCCATGCTATGTTGTTGTCATGTTGTGTTGCTACCATGTTGTGCTGCTACCATGTTGTTGTCATGTTGTGTTGCTACCATGTTGTTGTCATGTTGTGTTGCTACCATGTTGTTGTCATGTTGTGTTGCTACCATGTTGTTTTGATGTTGTGTTGCTAACATGCTGTGTTGTCATGTGCTGCTGCCATGCTGTGTTGTCATGTTGTGGTGCTACCATGTTGTTGTCATGTTGTGTTGCTAACATGCTGTGTTGTCATGTGCTGCTGCCATGCTGTGTTGTCATGTTGTGGTGCTACCATGTTGTGGTGCTACCATGTTGTTGTCATGTTGTGGTGCTACCATGTTGTTGTCATGTTGTGGTGCTACCATGTTGTGGTGCTACCATGTTGTTGTCATGTTGTGTTGCTACCATGTTGTTGTCATGTTGTGTTGCTAACATGCTGTGTTGTCATGTGCTGCTGCCATGCTATGTTGTCATGTTGTGGTGCTACCATGTTGTTGTCATGTTGTGGTGCTACCATGTTGTTGTCATGTTGAGTTGCTAACATGCTGTGTTGTCATGTGCTGCTGCCATGCTGTGTTGTCATGTTGTGGTGCTACCATGTTGTGTTGCTACCATGTTGTTGTCATGTTGTGGTGCTACCATGTTGTTGTCATGTTGTCATGTTGTGTTGCTAACATGCTGTGTTGTCATGTGCTGCTGCCATGCTATGTTGTTGTCTTAGGTCTCTCTTTGTGTAGTTTTGTGTTGCTAACATGCTGTGTTGTCATGTGCTGCTGCCATGCTATGTTGTTGTCTTAGGTCTCTCTTTATGCTGTGTTGTGTTGTCTCTCTTGTCGTGATGTGTGTTTTGTCCTATATATTTTTATTTTATTTTTTTATCCCAGGCTCCCATCCCCGCAGGAGGCCTTTTGCCTTTTGGTAGGCCGTCATTTTAAATGAGAATTAATTCTAGTTAAATAAAGGTTAAATCAATTTAAAAAAAAAATATATATATATATCACAGTAAATACAAATCATCACCTGTATATATTTTCCTTTCATTATCTGAAAGCAATGTCCTTCCTACCTCTCATACAGTCCAATGTCCTTCCTACCTCTCATACAGTCCAATGGCCTTCCTACCTCTCATACAGTCCAATGTCCTTCCTACCTCTCATACAGTCCAATGGCCTCCTACCTCTCATACAGTCCAATGGCCTTCCTACCTCTCATACAGTCCAATGGCCTCCTACCTCTCATACAGTCCAATGGCCTCCTACCTCTCATACAGTCCAATGGCCTCCTACCTCTCATACAGTCCAATGGCCTTCCTACCTCTCATACAGTCCAATGGCCTTCCTACCTCTCATACAGTCCAATGGCCTCCTACCTCTCATACAGTCCAATGGCCTTCCTACCTCTCATACAGTCCAATGGCCTCCTACCTCTCATACAGTCCAATGGCCTTCCTACCGCTCATACAGTCCAATGGCCTCCTACCTCTCATACAGTCCAATGGCCTTCCTACCGCTCATACAGTCCAATGGTCTTCCTAACTCTCATACAGTCCAATGGCCTCCTACCTCTCATACAGTCCAATGGCCTTCCTACCTCTCATACAGTCCAATGGCCTTCCTACCGCTCATACAGTCCAATTGATACTCATGTTTGTTGTTCAGGCGTCTCTTTGCTTCTTGGATACAGTGGTGCTTAATGTGTGGTGACTGCTTTGTAAAGAAAACAAAGGACAAAAAAGCAATTAAGTAGCATAATAAAAGCCAAAGTACCATAACATGCTACATTAAAAACCCATCGGACTCCATCAATTACACCAAGCACCTACTCAAGCACTTTCTTCCATTGGAGATTGTTTATCAAAGGAAACTTAAGGGTGACTGTCTCTGTACCAGCATATTCTATACCAGCATATTCTATACCAGCATGGTCTATACCAGCATATTCTATACCAGCATTATCTACATCCAGCATATTCTATACCAGCATATTCTATACCAGCATATTCTATACCAGCATGGTCTACACCAGCATATTCTATACCAGCATATTCTATACCAGCATTATCTACATCCAGCATATTCTATACCATCATATTCTATACCAGCATATTCTACACCAGCATATTCTATTCCAGCATATTCTATACCAGCATATTCTATACCATCATATTCTATACCAGCATATTCTACATCCAGCATATTCTATACCAGCATATTCTATACCAGCATATTCTATTCCAGCATATTATATACCAGCATATTCTATACCAGCATATTCTATACCAGCATAATCTATACCAGCATATTCTATACCAGCATATTCTACATCCAGCATATTCTATACCAGCATATTCTATACCAGCATATTCTATTCCAGCATATTATATACCAGCATATTCTATACCAGCATATTCTATACCAGCATATTCTATTCCAGCATATTATATACCAGCATTATCTACATCCAGCATATTCTATACCAGCATATTCTATACCATCATATTCTATACCATCATATTCTATACCAGCATATTCTATACCAGCATATTCTATACCAGCATATTCTATACCAGCATATTCTACATCCAGCATATTCTATACCAGCATATTCTATACCAGCATATTCTATTCCAGCATATTATATACCAGCATATTCTATATATTATATACCAGCATATTCTATACCAGCATATTCTATACCAGCATATTCTATTCCAGCATATTATATACCAGCATTATCTACATCCAGCATATTCTATACCAGCATATTCTATACCAGCATATTCTATACCAGCATTATCTACATCCAGCATATTCTATACCAGCATATTCTATACCAGCATAATCTATATCCAACATATTCTACACCAGCATATTCTATACCAGCATATTCTACACCAGCATATTCTATACCAGCATATTCTATACCAGCATATTCTATACCAGCATATTCTATATGCAACATATTCTATATCCAGCATATTCTATATCAGCATAATCTACATCCAGCATATTCTATTCCAGCATAATCTATACCAGCATAATCTATACCATCATATTCTATATGCAACATATTCTATACCAGCATAATCTACATCCAGCATAATCTATACCAGCATAATCTATACCATCATAATCTACATCCAGCATATTCTATACCAGCATAATCTACATCCAGCATAATCTACATCCAGCATAATCTATACCAGCATAATCTATACCATCATATTCTATATGCAACATATTCTATATCCAACATATTATATACCAGCATAATCTATACCAGCATTATCTACATCCAGCATATTCTATATCCAGCATATTCTACATCCAGCATATTCTATTCCAGCATATTCTATTCCAGCATATTCTACATCCAGCATATTCTATTCCAGCATATTCTATTCCAGCATATTCTATTCCAGCATATTCTACATCCAGCATATTCTATACCAGCATATTCTATTCCAGCATAATCTATACCAGCATAATCTATACCATCATATTCTATTCCAGCATATTCTATATCCAACATATTATATACCAGCATATTCTATACCAGCATTATCTACATCCAGCATATTCTATTCCAGCATATTCTATTCCAGCATATTCTACATCCAGCATATTCTATATCCAGCATATTCTATTCCAGCATAATCTATACCAGCATAATCTATACCATCATATTCTATATGCAACATATTCTATATCCAACATATTCTATACCAGCATTATCTACATCCAGCATATTCTATTCCAGTATATTCTATTCCAGCATATTCTACATCCAGCATATTCTATTCCAGCATATTCTATTCCAGCATATTCTACATCCAGCATATTCTATATCCAACATATTATATACCAGCATATTCTATACCAGCATTATCAACATCCAGCATATTCTATTCCAGCATATTCTATTCCAGCATATTCTATTCCATCATATTCTATTCCAGCATATTCTATATCCAGCATATTCTATACCAGCATAATCTACATCCAGCATATTCTATACCAGCATATTCTATTCCAGCATTATCTACATCCAGCATATGCTATACCAGCATATTCTATACCAACATATTCTATACCAGCATAATCTATACCATCATATTCTATACCAACATATTCTATACCAGCATAATCTATATGCAACATATTCTACATCCAGCATATTCTATTCCATCATATTCTACATCCAGCATATTCTATTCCAGCATATTCTATTCCAGCATATTCTATTCCAGCATATTCTACATCCAGCATATTCTATTCCAGCATATTCTATTCCAGCATATTCTATTCCAGCATATTCTATACCAGCATATTCTATACCAGCATATTCTATACCAGCATATTCTATACCAGCATATTCTATTCCAGCATTATCTACATCCAGCATATTCTATACCAGCATATTCTATACCAGCATATTCTATTCCAGCATTATCTACATCCAGCATATTCTATTCCAGCATATTCTATTCCAGCATTATCTACATCCAGCATATTCTATACCAGCATATTCTATACCAGCATATTCTATTCCAGCATATTCTATTCCAGCATATTCTATTCCAGCATATTCTACATCCAGCATATTCTATATCCAACATATTCTATACCAGCATATTCTATACCAGCATTATCAACATCCAGCATATTCTATTCCAGCATATTCTATTCCAGCATATTCTATTCCATCATATTCTATTCCAGCATATTCTATATCCAGCATATTCTATACCAGCATAATCTACATCCAGCATATTCTATACCAGCATATTCTATTCCAGCATTATCTACATCCAGCATATGCTATACCAGCATATTCTATACCAACATATTCTATACCAGCATAATCTATACCATCATATTCTATATGCAACATATTCTATATCCAACATAATCTATACCAGCATTATCTACATCCAGCATATTCTATTCCAGCATATTCTATTCCAGCATATTCTACATCCAGCATATTCTATTCCAGCATATTCTATTCCAGCATATTCTATACCAGCATATTCTATACCAGCATATTCTATACCAGCATATTCTATACCAGCATATTCTATACCAGCATATTCTATTCCAGCATTATCTACATCCAGCATATTCTATACCAGCATATTCTATACCAGCATATTCTATTCCAGCATTATCTACATCCAGCATATTCTATTCCAGCATATTCTATTCCAGCATTATCTACATCCAGCATATTCTATACCAGCATATTCTATACCAGCATTATCTACATCCAGCATATTCTATACCAGCATATTCTATTCCAGCATTATCTACATCCGGCATATTCTATACCAGCATTTTCTACACCATCATATAAAATACCTTCATATTCTACACCATCATATTCTATACCAGCATATTATATACCATCATATTCTACACCATCATATTCTATACCATCATATTCTACACCATCATATTCTACACCATCATATTCTATACCATCATATTCTATCATATTCTATACCAGCATATTCTACACCATCATATTCTATACCATCATATTCAGCCCCATCATATTCTACACCATCATATTCAGCACCATCATATTCTACGACATCATATTCAGCACCATCATATTCTACAGCATAATATTCTACACCATAATATTCAGCACCATCATATTCTACAGCATAATATTCTACACCATCATATTCAGCACCATCATATTCTACACCATAATATTCAGCACCATCATATCCTACACCATCATATTCTATTCCATAATATTCTACACCATCATATTCAGCACCATAATTTTCTACACCATCATATTCAGCACCATAATATTCTACACCATCATATTCTACACCATCATATTCTACACCATCATATTCTACAGCATAATATTCTACACCATCATATTCAGCACCATAATATTCTACACCATCATATTCTACACCATCATATTCTACACCATCATATTCTACAGCATAATATTCTACACCATCATATTCAGCACCATCATATTCTATTCCATAATATTCAGCACCATCATATTCTACAGCATAATATTCTACACCATCATATTCAGCACCATCATATTCTACACCCTATAATTCTACACCATCATATTCTACACCATCAAATTCTACACCATAATATTCTACACCATCATATTCTACACCATAATATTCTACACCATCATATTCAGCACCATCATATTCTACACCATAATATTCTACACCATCATATTCTACACCATCATATTCTATACCATCATATTCTACACCATCATATTCTACACCATCATATTCAGCACCATCATATTCTATACCATCATATTCTACACCATCATATTCTACACCATCATATTCGACACCATCATATTCAGCACCATCATATTCTACACCATCATATTCTACACCATCATATTCAGCACCATCATATTCTACACCATCATATTCTACACCATCATATTCAGCACCATCATATTCTATACCATCATATTCTACACCATCATATTCTATACCATCATATTCTACACCATCATATTCTATACCATCATATTCAGCACCATCATATTCTACACCATCATATTCTATACCATCATATTCAGCACCATCATATTCTATACCATCATATTCTACACCATCATATTCTATACCATCATATTCAGCACCATCATATTCTATACCATCATATTCTACACCATCATATTCAGCACCATCATATTCTACACCATCATATTCTATACCATCATATTCTACACCATCATATTCTACACCATCATATTCTATACCATCATATTCAGCACCATCATATTCTACACCATCATATTCAGCACACTACAAATTATTGTCTTCCTTTTATGATTACAAAAGCTAAGAGCATCAATGAAATTGAGTTAAAAGCGCGGTATAACATTTTTTAAATATAACAAACATAATAGGATGGATTTGTTAGTTTGTTTTGTTTATTTGCCATCTTATAGCTAGCATGTTCCAGCCTCTCACCCTGTTGGACATGTTGTGTAGCACGTTCATGTCTTCAGGTTAGGATTCATATTGGGATGTGATGATTCATATTGAGATGTGATGATTCATATTGAGATGTGATGATTCATATTGAGATGTGATGATTCATATTGAGATGTGATGATTCATATTGTGTTGCTGATTTTAACCTTGTATACGACTGGGAG